>NC_135969.1:818822-1118822 GCF_053455715.1 Rhinoraja longicauda
AAAGGTTCTGACTGTCTATGCCTCTCATAATGTTATGTACTTCTATCAAGTCTTCCCTCCCTCTGACATTCTAGAGAAAACAGCCCAAGTTTATTCAACCTCTCCCTGTAGCTGAAGCCCTGTAATCCAAGCAGCATTCTGGGAAACCTTCTCTGTATCCTCTCCAAAGCTTCTGCATCTTTCCTGTAAAGGGGCAACTTGAACTGCACACAATACTCCAAATGCATCCTAACCAAAGGCCTATAGAGCTGCATCGTGACTTCCTGATTCTTGTGCTCAATGCCCCTAGCAATGAAGGCAAGCATACGATATGCCTTCTTTGCCATTCTATCTACTTTTGTTGGCACCTTTCGTGAGTTATGAACTCGTAAATTGAAGTTGTTCGGGTTATCTTGAAGTGGGTAGTGCCTCGGGAAGTTGAGAAGAGGAGAAGGAGATTAGAAATGTCACACAGCAGGGTTTGAGAACAAATGTCAGATCAAGTCCAAAGGGCATCTTTGAGCAAACTGGAAAAGTGTTCTTTTGAGGCAGTAAGGAATTGAGCACAAGTAGGCACTTTTCATATTAAGCAGGAAATTTGCTTTCTCCCCACAAATACACTTTGCAAGATACATGGATCATGTAATTAGTAAATCTTGTGGCATAAACATCCTCAACCCTGAGCAATGCTTAAGAAGAAGACAGGTGTTGGTTATATTGATGCCTTGTGTCTCATATTTAGTGCCATAAGAGTGTGACAATGCATGAGTGCAGAATCTGCAATCAACAATTCATCTCGAGTTCCCCTCAACTGCTTCTCCCAGTGCTTGAGGAGTTACCCCTCTAATGCAGTGATAAAACACAGAGTGTACTGAAAACCTTGTCCCTTTGTTGAAGTTGTGTCATCAGGTGAGGCAGACACGTCCTCACAAACTACCCACCTACCAACCCCATTAAGTTGATTTTTTAATTTCAAATATAAACCATGCAAAAACTCTTCAAATATTCCTAGTGTCTATGCGTTCAATATTGTCATACTCGGTAGTGTTTACACCCATCTCAAGAGTTGTGTTTATGTACCAACACTGAACAATGAAATTCTAAAATGCAGCAGCACAGCAGGTTTTTAAACACCGTACTCAATATATAATATAATAAACACTTAAAAAAATGTTCAATACAAATACCAATACAGTGCAAAAATCAAAACAAAGCCTGACGTCCAAGTGCATCCATGGCAGTTCAAAGTTTACTTGGAGTTCGTAGTGTTCAATAGTCTGATGGGTATTGGAACGAACCTGTTGCTGAACCTTGAGGTTGCAGTTTTTGGGCTCCTGTACCACCTTCCCAATGGTAGGAGTGAAATGGCAGCATGGCCAGGGTGGTGTGGGCCCTTGATGATGCTGGCTGCCTTTGTGAAACTGCACTTCTCATAGATTCCTTTGATGGTGAGAAGATAAGTACCTTAGGATAGACTACATTCTGAGTTCTCGATGGACAGCATTCTCCATTTTATATAATCTCCTTTTATAAGCTCGTTCACCTGCAGAAGATCAATCTTCCAATGAAATGAAGGTGATGATGGGCCTTCATTCTGATTGCATTACTGTGCTGGGTCCAGGACAGATCTTCAGAGATATGCATGCCCAGGAACTTGAATTTGTTGAATATCTCCACCATCTACCCGTTGATCAAGATAGGTTTGTGGATCCTCAGCCTTTTTCTAAAGTCAACAATCAGTTACTGGCGCTGAGAACAAGGTTATTGTTCTGGCACCATTCATTCAGATGACAGGTCGCCCTCCTGTACTCTGACTCATCATTAACCATAATTCATCCAACAACAGTGGTGTTGTCAGTGAATTTAAAAATGGAGTTGGAACTGTGTCCATCTATACTGTCATGGGTAAAAGCTGAACAGAGCAGCGAGCTGAGCTGATGGTTACAGTGGAGGCAGTATTGCCAATTCACACTGATTGATGATTCTGTTGATGAGGAATTGAGTAGACAGTTGAAAGGGATGTACAGAGACCCGGTTTCCTGAGCTTGGTGACAAGTTTGGAGAGGATGATAATGTTGAACGCTGAGCTGTAGTCGATGAACGTTTGTGCTTTTATTGTCTAATAAGTGGTTCAGTGGAGAGCCAGCGAGATCACATTCATACAATGATCAATTGTGGCATTTGGCAAATTGTAGTGGGTCGAGGTTCTCGCTGAGGTAGGAGTTGATACATGCTATAACCAACCTCTCAGAGCACTTCATGATGGATATTAGTGCCACCAGTTGGTTGGCTGTGGCAAGGCGTGAAGACCAGAAAGAGCTGCAAAGTGAAGTCGGGCAGCATCGCTGGTAATAGTGCAGTCCTTCCTGAAGAATTTCATGCATTCTATGCTCACTTTGAGCAGAAGGCCAACAGGGTGATGACAGACACCCGACACACCCAAGAGTGCTTTTTCCCACAGTCACTGTTGCAGAAGTAAGACCGGCCTTCCAGAGGGTGAACCCATGGAAAGCAACTTGACCGGGAGGAGTTCCTCCCCACGTCCTTAGGAACTGCGCAGACCAAATGACAGGAGTGTTCATGGACATGTTTAATCTCTCCCTACTCCTTTTTGAGGTACCTTCCTGCTTGAAGAAGACCACGATCATCTGGGTGTCAAAGAGCAAGATCTCATGCATTAATGACTACCGTCTAGTGGCCTTGACATCCACTATCATTCTGTGCTTCGAGAGGTTGGTTATGGCACACATTAACTCCAGCCTACCAAGCAGCTTTGATCCACTGCAGTTCACCTACTACCACAATAGATCCATGGCTGATGCCATCTTCCTGGCTCTACATTCATTTAGAGATACAACGTGGAAACAGGCCCTTTCGGCCCACCGGTTCCGCGCCGACCTTCGATCCCCGCACGTTAGCACTATCCTATACCCACTAGGGATAATTTTTACATTTACCAAGCCAATTAACCTACAAAGCTGCACATCTTTGGAGCGTGGGAGGAAACTTAAGATCTTGGAGAAAACCCGCGTAGGTCACGGGGAGAATGTACAAACTCCGTAAAGACAGCACCCGTAGTCGGGCTCGAACCCGGGCCTCTAGCGCTGTATTCACTGTAAGGCAGCAACTCTACCACTGCGCCACCCTGCCGCCCTGGAACTCCTGGATAGAAGAACACCTACATCAGAAGGGTCCATCAGTCTGAAGAAGGGTCTCGACCCGAAACGTCACCCATTCCATCTCTCCTAGATGCTGCCTGACCTGCTGAGTTACTCCAGCATTTTGTGATACATCAGAATCCTGTTCATTGACCATAGCTCTGCTGTCAATACCATTATTATTCCAAATCATATCAAATTATTTCATCATTCAATACCAGAGGTCACCTGCAAAGTCATGGAGTCGGCACTCCCCTCTGCAACTGGATCACCGACTTCCTGATCAACAGACCACAATCATTGAGGATCGATAACAAGTCATCCTCTGCAATAATCCTGAACACTAGTTCCTGGCAAAGATGCATTCTCAGCCCCTTACTATACTCCTTGTACACTCACGACTGCAGCCAAATACTAATCCAACTCAATCTACAGGTTTGCAGGCGATTGAACTGTAGTGGGCTAAAGAATGACAAGAATGAATGAATGAATGAATGATACTTCATTGTCACAGTGAAATGCTTTGGCATACAACCTAGGCTTTTGCCGTGTGTCTGGCATCGACAAAGTTACAAAGTACTGAATAGTCCTATCTACTGCCTGCCACAGCACATGGCAGCAGGCCCCTCCTTCCCCCCCTAGGGCAGTTCCCCCTTCTTTCTAGGCGCCCCCACCCCATAGTTCTCGGCGACCTCACGCCAGGTCCCCCCATTGCTCTCACCGGTTCACCTCGCTCTCTGTTCCCCCTGGCTCTCGGTAGCGCGGTTCCCGTCGACGATGGTGGCTCGGGGTCGCCGGTGGACGAGCCGGGCCTACCGGGTGGAAAGGAGTACAGAAAGAAGACTGAGACCTGGTGCTCAGGCTTGGGGCCTTGTAACTTGGTGCCAAGCCACCAACCTCCCCCTCAATGTCAGCAAGACGTTGGAGCTTCTGAATGATTTTAGGAAGCAAAGCAGTACACACACCCCAGTATACACTGATGGCGCCGAAGTAGAGATGGCCAAAAGCTTCAAGTTCCCAGAAATAAATATTACCAGTGATTTGTCCTGGACCAGCCACACCAAAGCTATGGCCAAGAAAGCATTCCAGCACCTCAACTTCCTTAAAAGGCTTTGGAAGTTCGGCATGTCCTCAACAACCGTCATCAACTTCTACAGATGTGCCGTAGAACGCATTCTATCGGGATGCATCATCGCCTGTTTTGGGAACAGCCAATATAAGATTGCAAAAAATCGCAGAGAGTTGTGCATGTAGCCCAGACAATCGTGCAAACTAATCTCTCTTCGACTGACTCCATCTACACTTCATGCTGTCTGGGCAAGGCCGTCAGCATAATCAAGGGCAGTCTAACCAAAGTCAGTCCCACTTCATTCCTCCACTTTTGGGCGAGAGGAACAGAAGTTGCATACCTCCACATTTAGGGACAGTTTCTTCCCAGGTCTTATCAGGCAACTGAATGGTCGCCATAATTCATGGCCTAAGATCTGGTCCTTAGAAGATTGTGGACCTCCATGTTCATCCAAAGCTTCTGGTTAGGGAACACTCAGTTTTTGTGGGAACACTCTTCCACGCATTTCCTTATGAAGTCGGCAACAACGTTGGCGTATTCGTTCAAGTCCGTTGCCGAGTCCTCGAACATTGTCCAGTCTACCGACTCCAAGCAATCCGAATGTTGTTCTTCAGTTCCCCTGACCAGCTGTGTGTAGTCCTCACGCTGGAGCTGTGCTCTGCAGTCGCTGTCTATATGCAAACAGAAGGTACGAGATAGAGTGATAGCCATCTTTGCTGGTGGAATAGCAGTCGGCGAGAGCGTTTGATGTCTGGTGCTGAAGGTAGTTTAGTCAAGTCAAGTCAATTTATTTGTATAGCACATTTAAAAACAACCCACGTTGACCAAAGTGCTGCACATCTGACTAGGAAAAAAAAAGAAACATACAGTGGCAGGCAGCCAAACACAACGGCGCGGCCATCTTGAACAAAATGTTAATTCAATCAGTTTAGTTTAGGAGTAGTACGTCGTTTGGGTAGATCGTCTGGTGTTTGTTGACCATGGTGGCAGCTCGTGCAGATGTAGACTGTGGTCATGATGATGTAGGTGCATTCGCTTGGGAGGCAGAGGTAGAAGGGATGGCTCTCCACCACCACATGTCCCAGCTGCAGAGAGCAAGAGTTGGACAGTACTGCTACGACTGAGCACCACGGAGAGTTTACCATGAAGTGGTCCCCACTGCGTCTCCATTTCCTCATTGCCTCTGTTTGGTCCATGTGACAAATGGGTTGCAGGGCTGAGTCTGGGATGCTGGGGGTGAGCCATGTCTCTGAAACTGAGCACACAGCATTCCCTCATCTGTCTTTGATAAAGCTGCCCTGCCCTTGTCTTCACCTTTATTCTCTAGGAACATTGGCCAGTATGATGGTTGGGTGGAGGATTCGTCGTCTCCTGTGCTTCAGTCTTGCTTGGAGGCTGCCCTGTTGACCACGTTTCTGGACGCAATGGATGCCTCCCCGGTCTTTCCTGGCATTGCACTCTGTGTAAGTGTGATGGTCAGCGAGGTCGGGGAAACCCCTGCCTTTGGGGAGTCCTTTACCCTTGGTAGCTCTGTCGCGGTCGGGAGATCACAATAGTGCGAATCCATTTAAATAGAATAGCAGCTTGTCAGTTACAGCACTGATTTGTGTGTTTCTTTATCTAAATAAGTTGAATATTGGTCCTTTGCTGTTTTTCTGTTGGCAAAATGTCGCCACAAAACGGCACCTTTTTTTAAACCTTTTTAATCAAAACACCCTCCCTTGCCACTCATGTGGAGGACTGGAGAGTAGTCAATGTTGGCTCTTTCTTCAACAAGGGAAGTGGGGAGAATCCATAGATTGGTGAGCCTCACGTCGGTGGTAGGGAAAAGTTAAGATTTGCTGGAGAGATGGCATGTGGGAGAGAATCGATGAATTAGGGACAGTCAGCATGGCTTTGTCCGTGACAAGTTATGTCTTACTAACACGAGCTTTTAATTGCCAAACCGAAGGTGATCGATCAGATAATACCAATGTTGTCGACATTGGTATTACTAAGGCGTGTGCGTGTGTGTGTATTATATATAAAAATACAATTATAGTGCAGTCAAAAATAATGCTCCCAAGTCAGAGTCTATTTGTAGCGTTTAATAGCCTGATGGTCGTTGGGAAGAAGCTGCTCCTGAACCTGGATGCCACAGTTTTCAGGCTCCTAGAACTACTTCCTGATGGCAGGAGGGAAATTAGAGCGTGGCTAGGGTGCTGAGAGTCCTGATGATGCTGGCTGCATTTTTGAGGCAGCGACTCTTGTACATCCCTTCAATGGTGGGGAGGTCAATATTCGTGTGGACTGTGGATAGTGTGGGTAGGGTTAATCACTTTTTACAATCTTCTTTGTTCCTGGGTGTTCAAGTTGCCGAACCAGGCATGATGCAAGCGATCAATATGCTCTCTACTGTACACCTTTAGTAGTTCAAGAGTATATTCAATGACATACCCGAATCTCATCAATCTTCTAAGGAAGTAGAGACGTTGCTGGGCTTTCTTTATAATTGCATCAGTCTGCTTGTTCCAGGACAGATCTTCAGAGATGTGCACGGTTAAGAATTTGCAGCTTTTGACTCTTTCTACCTCGGTACCGTTGATGAAGACATCTTTGTGGATCCTTGGCCTTCTTCTTCCAAAGTTCGCAATCAATTCCTTGGTCTTACTGACATGGAGAGCAAGATTGTTGTTCTGACACCATTTGATCAATCCATTGATCTCCCTCCTATACTCTGACTTATTGTCATCTGTAATTTGTCCAACAATGGTGGTGTTATCGGTGAACTTGAAGAAGGAGTTCAAACTGTCTGGCTACACAGTACAAAGTGTGTACACTACACAGTATAGGCTACAGAGTACAAAATGAGCAGAGCAGGAGGCTGAGCAGGCATAGTTGAGATGTTCCAATACTGGTGGTTATCGAGGAGGAAGTGTTGCTGCCAATTCACACAGATGCATTGTTGATGAGGAAATTGAGGATCCAGTTGCAGAGGGATGCACAGAGACCCAGTTCATTGAGCTTGGTAACCAGCTTAGAGGGGATAATGGTGTTAAACTCAAACTAATCTATGAACAACAGCCTGACGTATGTGTTTTTATTGTCCAAGTGGGCCAGTGCAGAGTGGAGAGCAAGTCAGATCCCATCCTCCATTGACCTGTTGTGGCAGCAGGTCCAGGTTCTTGTTGAGTTAGGATCTGACATGCATCACAGCCAATCTCTCAAAACACTTCATTACCACGGACATTAGTGCACCAGTAGTCATTGAGGCACATCACCTTGCCCTTCTTGGGCATTGCATGATTGATGCCCTTTTAAAGCAGGTGGGAACCTCAGACCTCAGTAATGAGAGGCTGAACATGTCTAAGAACTCCAGTTGGTCTGCGCAGTTTTTAACAGTGCGACCAGCAACACCACCAGGTCCAGACGCTTTGTGAGTTCATCCTGCTGATGGATCTTCTGACATCTGCTTCTGTGACTGAGATTGTAATACTACCAGGGGTTATGAGGGCCCAGGAAGACACATCGATGTTCTCCCTATCAAAGCGTGCGTAGATCGCATTGAGCTTGTCTGGGAGTGACCCTTCGCTGTGGATTGAGCTGCCCCCTGATTTCACCTTGTAGTTGTTGCCAATAATGTGTCGTCCTGACCTATTCGACACTTAAAGCAGAGTTTTCTGTAAATTCGCTTTCCGATGGCCATCAGTTTGGAGCAAAAGTCCCTTTTAGCTTTTTTGATGGCCTTTTCTAGGTCATACCTGCACCTCTTACACACCTCTGTCGCCAGACATGAATGTCTGAGATCTGGTCCTCAGCCCTGGTTCATCCAAGGCTTTTAGTTGGGGAACACTTGGATGGCTTTCGTGGGAATGCATTCCTCCACACATTTTCCAATGAAGTTGGTAACAACTGTGGCGTTTTCATTCAGGTCCATTGTCGAGTCTTTGAACGTCGCCCAGTCTACCACACAAAGCAGTCTCGGTTGCATTCCTCTGCCTTCCCCTGACCGGCTGTGTGCAGTCCTCGCCTGCACTCTTCAGTTGCTATCTCTATGCAGAAAAAAGAAGCACAGCCCAGTAGACTGATTTCCCAAAGTGGGGGCGAGGGATGGAGCATTGGGCATTCTCTATGGTGGTACAGCAATGGTTGAATGTAAGGGGAATGTATGCAATTAATGGCAAGACTCTTAATAGCATTGAAGTACAGGAGTAACTTGGGGTCCCTGAAAGTGGCAACACAAGCAGATAGTGGCAAATAATGCATATGGTATGCTTGCCTTCATTGGCCAGGACATTTGAGTATAAGAGTCAGGAAGTCATGATGCAGCTTTATCGGACTGTGTTTTGGCTGTATTGGGAGTAATGCATGCAGTTCTGGTCGAGTCATTAAAGGATGTGGAGGTTATGGAGAGGTTGCTGAGGAGGCTTATTTGAATGATGTCTGAATTAGGAGTTATTAGCTGCAGGAAGAGGTTGGAGAGATTATTTACCCTGGGATGCTGGATGCTGAGGAAATATATAAAAGTATATAAAATGTTAAATAATATAATTTTATATTATCTAAAAATAATAGTATAAAAAATGATGAGAGGCATTGTTGGGGTAGACCATCAGAACCCATTTCACAGGATGGAAATGTCAAATACTGGAGTGCGTAGTTTATAGACAGTAGACAATAGGTGCAGGAGGCCATTCGGCCCTTCGAGCCAGCACCGCCATTCAATGTGATCATGGCTGATCATTCTCAATCAGTACCCCGTTCCTGCCTTCTCCCCATACCCCCTGACTCCGCTATCCTTAAGAGCCCTATCTAGCTCTCTCTTGAATGCATTCAGAGAATTGGCCTCCGCTGCCTTCTGAGGCAGAGAATTCCATAGATTCACAACTCTCTGACTGAAAAAGTTTTTCCTCATCTCCGTTCTACGTTTCGATAAGAATGGCGGGACTATCATATGTTGAAAGACTGGAGCGACTAGGCTTGTATACACTGGAATTTAGAAGTATGAGAGGAGATCTTTTCGAAACGTATAAGATTATTAAGGGGTTGGACACGTTAGAGGCAGGAAACATGTTCCCAATGTTGGGGGAGTCCTGAACAAGGGGCCACAGTTTAAGAATAAGGGGTAGGCCATTCAGAACAGAGATGAGCAAAAACTTTTTCAGTCAGAGAGTTGTGAATCTATGGAATTCTCTGCCTCAGAAGGCAGTGGCGGCCAATTCTCTGAATGCATTCAAGAGAGAGCTAGATAGAGCTCTTAAGGATAGCGGAGTCAGGGGGTATGGGGAGAAGGCAGGAACGGGGTACTGATTGAGAATGATCAGCCATGATCACATTGAATGGCGGTGCTGGCTCGAAGGGCCGAATGGTCTCCTGCACCTATTGTCTACTGTCTATAAGGGCCTGTTTCTGTGCTGTACTGTTCTTTGTCCTATAAGAAAATAACTGCAGATGCTGGTACAAATCGATTTATTCACAAAATGCTGGAGTAACTCAGCAGGTCAGGCAGCATCTCGGGAGAGAAGGAATGGGTGACGTTTCGGGTCGAGACCCTTCTTCAGACTGATGTCGGGGTGGGACAAAGGAAGGATATAGGTGGAGACAGGAAGATAGAGGGAGATCTGGGAAGGAGGAGGGGAAGGGAGGGACAGAGGAGCTATCTGAAGTTGGAGAAGTCGACGTTAATACCACCGGGCCGCAAACTGCCCAGGCGAAATATGAGGTGCTGCTCCTCCAATTTCCGACGGGCCTCACTATGGCACTGGAGGAGGCCCATGACAGAGAGGTCAGACTGGGAATGGGAGGGGGAGTTAAAGTGCTGGGCCACCGGGAGATCAGTTGCGTTAATGCGGACCGAGCGCAGGTGTTCAGCGAAGCGATCGCCGAGCCTGCGTTTGGTTTCGCCGATATAGATAAGTTGACATCTAGAGCAGCGGATGCAATAGATGAGGTGCAGGTGAACCTCTGTCTCACCTGGAAAGAATGTTTGGGTCCTTTGATGGAGTTGAGGGGGGAGGTAAAGGGACAGGTGTTGCATCTCGTGCGGTTGCAAGGGAAAGTGCCCGGGGTTAGGGTGGTTTGGGTAGGAAGGGACGAGTGGACCAGGGAGTTGCGGAGGGAACGGTCTCTGCGGAATGCAGAGAGGGGAGGGGATGGGAAGATATGGCCAGTGGTGGGGTCCTGTTGTAGGTGACGGAAATGTTGGTGGATGATATGTTGGATCCGCTGGCTGGTGGGGTGGAAGGTGAGAACGAGGGGGATCCTGTCCTTGTTGCGAGTGGGGGGATGGGGAGCAAGAGCGGAGCTGCGGGATGTAGAAGAGACCCTAGTGAGAGCCAAAGAGGCAGGCGTAGCTAGGGCCCATGCGAGTGCCCATAGCTACGCCTCTGGTTTGGAGGAAGTGGGAGGAGTCAAAGGAGAAGTTGTTGAGGGTAAGAACCAGCTCTGCTAGGCGGAGGAGAGTGTTGGTCGATGGGGATTGGCTGGTTCTACGGTCGAGGAAGAAACGGAGGGCTTCGAGACCATCCTTGTGGGGGATGGAAGTGTAGAGTGACTGGACATCCATGGTGAAAATGAGGGAGTGGGGGCCTGGGAGGCTTTGTCCTTTGTCCTTTGTTCTTTGTCCTATCTGTTCCAAGGAATTTTTGTAGCAGCCTCGGCCCCTCCCCGGCACCTTCAGGTAGTCAGACTTGATCGGTCAAGCCAGTTAGATTCATGATCATACAGCACAGAAACGGGCCATTTGCCCGTTCTATTTGCCTACTCGGTTAATAAAGAGTAGGGCTTTGGTTGTCCTGCAGTTTTCTCTGACTCCCAATGCCAACTCAAACTGTTCACAGATGCTGTGGATCCGAGCAGAAGATGGCCAAGCTGTCAATGTATGGAGGTTTTGATCTGAGTGCCCCTGCAGCCTGACTTACACTCTCATCCTTCCTGATGGATTCAGCAAAGGGTTCCACAGCACACACCAAGACACAGGAGATTAAGCAACCCTGCCTGACCAGATGGGGACGCTATCCATTTCCTATCCTACAGATACAGTGCCCTCCATAATGTTTGGGATAAAGACCCATCATTTATTTATTTGCCTCTGTACTCCACAATTTGAGATTTGTAATAGAAAAATATCACACGTGGTTAAAGTGTACATTGTCAGATTTTAAGAAAGGCCATTTTTATACATTTTGATTTTACCATGTAGAAATTACAGCTGTGTTTATACATAGTCCCCCCACTTCAGGGCACCATAATATTTGGGACACAGCAATGTCATCTGAATGAAAGTAGTCATGTTTAGTATTTTGTTGGTTATCCTTTGCATGCAATGACTGCTTGAAGTCTGCGATTCATGGACATCACCAGTTGCTGGGTGTCTTCTCTGGTGATGCTCTGCCAGGCCTGTATTGCAGCCATCTTTAGCTTATGCTTGTTTTTGGGGGCTAGTCCCCTTCAGTTTTCTCTTCAGCATGTAAAAGGCATGGTCAGTTGGGTTCAGATCGGGTGATTGACTTGGCCACTCAAGAATTGATCATTTTTTTAGCTTTGACAAACTCCTCTGTTGCTTTAGCAGTATGTTTGGGATCATTGTCTTGTTGTAGAATGAACCGCCAGCCAATGAGTTTTGAGGCATTTGTTTGAACTTGAGCAGATAGGATGTGTCTATACACTTCAGAATTCATTATGCTACTACCATCAGCAGTTGTATCATCAATGAAGATAAGTGAGCCAGTACCTTCTTGTGCCACTGTGCCTCCCAAAGTCTGAGTTGGGCTGCAGTTTCCTTGCTGTATGACCTAGTGACTACAACCTCCCATTGCTCACACCTCAGTGTCATGGCAAAAAAAGAGATTCCCAATGATTTGGAACTCTGAACTTATTGCTGCTGAGCTGACCACGGAAATTTGGCAAAGTCTGGTGGTGTTCCCAAGAATAAATCATTGGGCAGTTAGAGTAGAAAAAACAGTAGTGTATTATGTGGTGGTGGCATAGTGGCAGAGTGCTGCCTTACTGTAGCAGGGGCTCAGGTCCGATCCTGACGCCGGTTGCTATGTGTGCCATAGAAACATAGAACGTAAGTGCAGGAGGAGGCCATTCTTCCCTTCGAGCCAGCACCGCCACCGAGTTTGTTCGTTCTCTCTGTGGGTTTTCTTTGGGTGCTCCAGTTTCTTCCCACAGTACAAAGAGGTACAGGTTTGTAGGTTAATTGACTTATGTAAATTGCCCCGAGTGTGTAGGATAAAAACTGGGATAACATAGAACTAGTGTATGGGTGATCATTGCCCGGTGTGGACTTAGTGGGCCAAAGGGCCTGTTTCCATGCTGTATCTCTAAACTAGTTGCTAGTGTGAATATGTATATATTTGTATACATTTGAAATTCATAATTTGCAAAAGCTTATTTTCTAAATGTTTAAATTGGCTTCCATCTTTATGATGATTTTTTTCATATAGTATTGAGCAAAATAGTGGTCAAAAATAAAAGACGACATAAAAGGTCCTGTTGCATTTTTTTTTAACATTAGTTTTACAATCTCCTACTTTTCGATTAGGCAACCACATCCTACCTGATGAAGATTTGGCTGCCTTTCACTGGAGTTTACTGGGTCCAGACCATCCTCTAGCCTCCTTAAAGGTAAAAATAATTACTGTGCTGATGGTAATCACAGCAGCGGATTGAATTTCCCGCCAGTGATTGATATGGTAAAACCTGTTGAGAGCAATTGTCTGAATAGATAAATCCGAAAGTTTGCTAGAATCAGAATTTTCTGTCTTTAGTGTGACACTTCTCCAAAGTAGATTGATGTCGCATTTGTCGTTCAATTTCTTCAAATGTTTTTGTGCTCTCTTTCCCTCCCGTCCGGTCCATCTGATTTTCACTTTTGTCCATTACTCTGTTTATTCGTGTCTTGGGTGCTCCAGGACCCATTTCTCACTGCTTGTAGGTGAGCAAAATTCCCCAGAGTAATGCAGCTGTTCTTTAAATGTTCTTTGAGTAGGCGTTTAACTTTAACTTTTCCTCAGGTGGCAAGAGAATATCCAGTAGAAACTTGGACACTCATTCCTTACGACCACTTTTGTCCTGCTGTGGTTGTGGGTAATATGTGGCATGGCACATTTTTACACTGGCATTATAGAATCTGTCCTCACCTTCTCCATCATGGTCTGGTTTGGCTCAGCCACCAAGCACGACATCCGGAGGCTGCAGCCAAGGTTTGATCTGCCGAGAAAGGGGTTGGCTGCAACCTTCCCCCCCATTGATGAACTGTACACTACAAGGGCCAGGAAGCGGGCGGGCAAGATCATCTCTGACCCCTCTCACCCTGGCCACAAACTCTTCGAAGCACTTCCCTCTGGGAGGTGACTCCAGACTGTCAAAGCCACCACAGCCAGACATTAAAACGCTTCTTCCCACAAGCAGTAGCTCTACTCAACAGCCAAAAGTCTGTAGCCTCTTTTTACTCTGGTACTTTATTTTCACATGTTTAAATTATAATGTTTTATTTTTAATTGTCTGTTGTATATTGTGTTTTTACCATGTGCGAGCAAAGCACCAGGTCAAATTCCTTCTATGTGTATGTACTTGGCCAATAAATTCATTCTGATTTTGTATCACAAAATAAAAACCAATGAGGACAATCATTTGCTTGATCTTAAGCCATCCATCCTGAAAGAAAACTCTCTGGTCTGTATTCACTTTCACAGAATCTAATAGTTTTTCAAATGATTACAGATTTTTACTTCCCCAACTCCACCAGAGATTTGGACACAAAATGCTGGAATAACAGCGGGTCAGGCAGCTTTTCTGGCGAAAATGGAGAGATGACGTTTTGAGTCAGGACCGCAACAAAGGGTTGGGTGGCGTAGCGGTAGAGTTGCTGCCTTACAGCGAATGCAGCGCCAGAGACCCGGGTTCCATCCCGACTACGGGTGCCGTCTGTACGGAGTTTGTACGTTCTCCCCGTGACCTGCGTGAGTTTTCTCCGAGATCTTCGGTTTCCTCCCACACTCCAAAGACGTACAGGTTAATTGGCTTGGTAAATGTAAAAATTGTCCCTCGTGGGTGAAGGATAGTGTTAGTGTGCGGGGATCGGCCCGGTGGGCTGAAAGGGCCTGTTTCCGCGCTGTATCTCTAAACTAAAACAATGTATCGCTCTTGGAATCACACTGTCCCGACCGAGTCAACAAGCAGCCTATCATGGAACCTCCCTACATGAGGTCATCTGTTTCAAACGTTTTTGTGCTCTCTTTCCCTCCCGTCCTATTCATCTGGTTTTCTCTTTTTGATCAAACCCCAGGTTTGGAAATGCGTTTATTAATGTACTCGTTCCTTGGGAGTTATTTGAAGGCCTCCAAACAGTAGCCAGGCAGTAGGATGCAAATTACATCAGGACGTACAATTGGCATGTACAAAAGACAATGTTACGGTGATCATGGGGGATTTCAATATGCAAGTACTGGGAAAATCAGATTGGTACAGGATCCCAAGAGGAATTTGTAGAGTGCCTTCGAGATGGTTTCTTAGAGCAGCTTGTAGTTGAGCCTATAGAGGAAAAGGCAATTCTGGATTTGGTATTGTATAATGAACTGGATTTAATTAAGGAGCTTAAGTTAAAGGAACCACTGGGTGGTTGTGACCATCTATATACTAAAACTCGTTTGTTTGTTTGTTCCTGAACTACAGCCAAAACGGTACACGATAGTGCGACAATTTGAGGCCCACCTTACTCACCACCTTGGTGCTAATGGAAGAAGTTTCATTACAATCGGTGTTATATTTTTTAAGTTATTCGCATTTTAAAGTTTAAATCTATCCTAGGGAGGGAGGTGGGGAGGGAGGGGGGGGGGGAGGGACGAGGGAGAATAAGGGGGTTGAGAGGAATGGAGTAGGATGGAGGGGTGGAGGGGAGAGGGAGTGGGGGAGGAGAGGGTGCTGCACCAATGCAGGAGAGGTTTGGGCCCAACAGAGAAGATGACGTCAGATGTGTCAGTATTACTGTTGAGAAAAGGGGACTACAGACATGAGGGAGCAGATGGCTGAAGTTGATTGGAAAGGGACTCGAGCAGAATAAAGGTACAACAGCAATGGCAGGAATTTCTGGGAATAATTCGGGCAATGCAGGATCTTTTCATTCCAAAGAGGAAGAATTATTCTAGAGAGAGAATGAGTTGAGCTTAGTGGACAAGGGAAGTCAAGGACAGCATAAATCTAAAAGAGAAAGCATATAACACTGCAAAGATTAGTGGGAAGCTGGAAGATTGGGAAGCTTTAAAAAAAAAACAACAGAGGGTAACTAAAAAGGCAATACGGGGAGAAAAGATGAAATACAAAAGTAAGCTAGCAAAAGTATAAATTTTCTTTAGATAATTAAAGAGTACGAAAGAGGCAAGAGTGGACGTTGGACCGATGGAAAATTATGCAGGAGAAGTGATAATGGGGAGTAAAGAAATGGCAGATTAATTGAATATGTTTTTTAGTATCAGTCTTCACAGTGGAAGATACCAGTCAGAATGCTGATTCAAGAGAGTCAGGGGGTGGAAGTTAGGGGAGTGGCTATCACTAAAGAGAAGGTGCTTGGGAAGCTGAAAGGTGGATAGGTCACCTGCACTCAGGGTTCTGAAAGAGGTGGCCTTAGAGATTGTGGAGGCATTAGTTGTGATGTTTCAAGAATCACCAGAGTCAGGAGTGGTTCCAGGCGATTGGAAAATTGCACATATTACCGTGCTGTACAAGCAGGGAGCGAGGCAGAAGAGTGGAAACTATAGGCTGGTTAGCCTGACTTCAGTGGTTGGTAAGAGTCCATTATAAAGGGCGAGGTTTTTGAGTACTTCGAAGCACACATTCAAAAAGGCCAAAGTCAGCATGGTTTTGTGAAAGGGCGTTCTTGCCTGGTGAACCTGTTTGAATTCTTTGAGGAGGTAAATAGCAGGATAGACAAAGGAGAGTCAGTGGATGTGGTTTACCTGGATGTTCAGAAGACCTTTAATAAGGTGCCGCACTTGAGGCTGCTAAAGAAGATGAGACCCCATGGTACTAAAAGCTTCTTGGCCACCATGTCTACCCAGATTCGTAAAACACTGTTTCCCACGTACACAACCAGACTGACTATCCCTAATCAGCACTGTGTAACCAAATGCATATAACTCATTCCTTACAATCCTGTCCAGTAACTTGCCTACCATAGATTTTAGGCTCACTGGTCTAGTTACCAGGCTTTTGCTTGAAGCCCTTCTTAAGTAGAGGCACCACATTAGCCATCCTCCAGTCTACCGGCACCTCCCCCATGCGTAATGATGATACATATATCTCAGCCAGGGCTGCTGGAATTTCTTCTCTAGCTTCCCACAGTGTCCTTTGATATATCTGATCAGGCCAAAGAGATTTTTCCTACCTTCATATGCCTTACCATGTCCAGCACTTCCTCGTTCGTAATACCTACTGTCCTCAAAGTGCCCAAGTTCTCTGGACTTCACATCTCTCCATGGTAAAAACAGGAGAATTACTCAGAGGACATTGCCCATCCCCTGTGACTGCACGCAGACATGACCCCTTTGGTTTCTGAAGGGCCCTATTCTTTTTCATGTTGCCCTCTTTTCCTTAATGTACCCAAAGTCTGCGTGCAATTTCCTTGATATTGTCTGCCAGAGCTATCTCCTGCCCCCTTTTTGCCCTCTTGATTTCCATCCTATGTATGCTTATCAGTTCCCAATACTCCTTGAGGGATATACTTGATCCCAGCTGCCAATACCTGTTCCATGTCTCCTTTTTCCTGACCAGAGCCACAATTAATTTTGTCATGCAGGCTTCCTTGCTCCCACTTGCCTTGCCGTTCACTCGAACAGGAACATGCAGGCTCTGAACTGGTGTCATCACACTTTTAATGGCTTCCCACTTTCCAGATGTTCCTTTACTGGCAAACAAGCTACACCAATGAACTTTAGCAAGTTCCTGTCTAAACCATCAAAGTTGCTCTTGCCCCATTCAGAATTTTAACTTGTGGGCCTGCCCTGTCTTTATCCAGAACTATTTTAAAGCTAAAAGATCTGTGGTCACTGGTCCCATTGGCTTGCCGATGGATCTTTCAGTCACTTGCAAATGTTCTCGTCTGTCTCTCATATTGCCAGAGGAAGCGTTTTTGCCAAATCCATCCCGTCGAAGTCCTTTAGTCTATGGCAGTTCCAGTCTACATTAAGAAAGTTCAAATCCTGACTTGGCCAAACCTACTTGTCTTGCAGCTGCCTCCAATCTCTCAGCATATTTATTCTTCTGATTCCCATTGTCTTTTTGGGGCCTATAGTGTACTCCCAACAAGGTGATCATCCCCGTTTTTATTTCTCAGCTCCACACACAAAGCCTCACAAGAATGACAAGAATGTTATCTCAGACCGTGACTGCCGTGACATTCTCCCAAGTCAATAAAGTCTACGTCTTTGTTCCAACTACCAAAGTGCATGGCTGCACACTTTGCTACGCTGTACTCCATCTGCCACTTTGCCCATTCTCTGAACCTGTCCAAGTCTTTCTGCGGATTCTCTGCTTTACGTACACTACCTGCCCTTTCACCCGTCTTCAGATCATCTACAAGGTAGGCCACAAAGCCATCAATGCCATCATGTATTAATATACAACGTGAAAAGTAGCAGGTCGAACACACCCCTGCGGAACACTACTAGTCAACCAGCGAAGGCCCCTTTATTCCCACTTTTTGTCTCTGCCACTTAACCAATCTTCGATTCATGCTAGTACCTCTAGTACCATGAGCTCCCATCTTGTTTAGCAGCCTCACATGCAGCACCTTATCAAAGGCCTTCTGAAAATTGAGGTAAACAGCGTCCACTGACTCTCCTGCTATTTATTTCTTCAGAATTCCACCAGATTTGTTGGGCATCTTCGCCCTTCTTGCGCCCATGTCATTAATGCCAACATGCCCAACGACTTCTGGCTGCTTCCCCCCCTCTTGAGTATGCCATGCATCCGTTCGGAGAGATCCTTGGGCGTAGCACCAATGAGGCAGCACACCATCCTGGAAATTTGACTGCTGCCACAGAAACTGCTGTCTGTCCCCCTAACTAATGAGTCTCCTACCATTATGACTCTGCCAGACATTATCCATCCTCACTGTGTCTTAAAGCCAGTTTCAGTGCCACAGACCTGACGGCAACTGCTGCTCATCCCTGATGGACCAATCCCCTCAACAGCATCCACAAGGGTACACCAGTTTTGTCGGGAATGCCTACTGGAAGCACCTACACTCTCTGCCTACTCCCTTTCCTTGTCGTCACCCAACTACTCTCTTCTACTTCGGAGTTACAGCAAGGCGCGCAATCCTATCTCTGAAGCTCTCATTCTTCCAGGTGATCCCAAAGTCACCCAGCCACAGCTCCGGTTCCCTGACATGGTCTGTGAGACACTGCAGCTGGACACCATTCTCACGGTGTAGTTTTCAGAGCCCACATCCTGCAGGAAGAATATTGCACCATTCTACCTGCCATCTCTGCTGCACTTAAACCAAGAGGAATAAAGAAGGACAATCACACAGAAGAAACAGCAGGCCATGCCATTACTTCCTGTCACCCTCTGCTCAGCCTCCAAACCAAAGCCCTTTGAGTCAATGCCCAATACTTCACCACCACACAACCTCTCCCTCTCTCTCCCTCCCTCTCTCCCTCCCTCTCTCCCTCCCTCCCTCTCTCCCTCCCTCCCTCTCTCCCTCCCTCCCTCTCTCCCTCCCTCCCTCTCTCCCCCCCCTCTCCCCCCCCCCTCTCCCCCCCCGCTCTCCCCCCCTCCCCCCCTCCCCTCCCCCCCCTCCCCTCCCCCCCTCCCCCTCCCCCTCCCCCCCTCTCCCGCTGCCCTACCCTCATCAATCACCTCAAGTTAGCAAGTGATTACCTGCTACATACTTAACCATGCTGATTGCCCCAATTTCCTTCCAAACTGAACAAAATTCTACGCAAAGAATCCTCTCCAATAGCTCTCCTACCACTGACGTGAGGCTCAACGACCTATAATTCCTTGGATTCTCTCTGGTTCTCTTAAAGAAAGGAACAGCATTGGCTACTCCAGTCTTCTGGGACCTCACTGTGGTAAGAGAATTTGCAGAGATCTTTGTCAAGGCCCATGCAATGTCCTGACTTGCTTCTTTGAATAAGTTGAGACAGATATCATAAGCCAAGCGGATTTATCAACCTTAATGTCCCTCAAGGGCCACAATGCCATCTCCCTTTTGATCTCAAACTCCCCTTGTATGTTTGTATCTGATCTCACTGTCCTCCATTTCCCCATCAACTTCTCCACAGCGACAAATAAAATGCTAAAAGACTGGACTATTAGTTTCTTTTCAAAAATAAGTAAATCATTCCAAGAACTTTTATCTGAAACCCTTGATTGAAGTGGAACTTTATTGCACCATAATACTTATAAATCTTAGATTAAACACCACCATTGAATTTTTGTGTGGTTTCCTGCCTGTTTCAATATGTAACTTAATCTTTAAACGCCTTCATTATTATTAATAGTATTGAAAACTTGCTTTTAATTTGTTTTACAATGTTTTGAAGGATTTATATAATGTGCTCTTTATTTGTTATAAATTTTAATTAATCCCTGGCAAATATTTCCTGGTGATTTAAGATTTTAGGTGATGGGTGGGCAGTGGAACGTCAATTTGTGCAACTTAATTTGCATTCATAGAAAATAGGTGCAGGAGTAGGCCATGCGGCCCTTCGTGCCAGCACCGCCATTCAATATGATCAGGGCTGATCATCCAGAATCAGTGCCCTGTTCCTGCTTTCTCCCCATATCCCTTGATTCCGTTAGCCCTAAGAGCTATATCTAACTCTCTCTTGAAAACATACGGTGAATTGGCCTCCACTGCCTTCTGTGGCAGAGAATTCCACAGATTCACAACTCTTTTTCCTCATCTCAGTTCTAAATAGCCTATCCCTTATTCTTAAACTGTGACCCCTGGTTCTGGACTCCCCCAACACTGGGAACATTTTTCCTTCATCTAAGCCCATATGTTTCTATAAGATCCTCTCTCATCCTTCTAAATTCCAGTGAATATTCATTGCTTCTACGCAGACACTTTTAAAAGGTTAGATTTATAATGATTATTAGAAACAATACAATTTCCAGTTCAGAGCCATCTTCATAGAATTGATACTCTTGCACTCTGAAGTAATATCAAGAGGTTATCTGCTCAGTCAGGAAGAATTAAAGCATCCTGTAACAAAGGTTGCAGGGAAGGTTTTTCCAAATCTTCATCAAGTTACATTAAACGTCAAACATTGTCAGAAAAGTAGATCATAGATCACAAATTTCTAAAACAGTGAATCGGACAAGTGAAGATGTTTTAAATATTCATCTCTTGGTGTCTGCATTTTCAGGTGCGTGCACACCAACTAGTTCTACCACCTTGTGATGTAGTGATCAAAGCAGTCGCCGAATATGTCCGCAACATTCAGGATATTGGTGATTTGGATACAGTTGCAAAAGATGTTTTTAAACGTTCTCGGGTATGTAGCAAATAAAGAAAATCATTACATTTATATTGCATGTTAAAGAATGATTATTGTTTTGTATTTCCCTTTTCTTCCAGCCATTGATATAAAAAGCTGTTAGGATACAATGCCCGTACATGATCGTGCATTGGTGCCTATCTTAAGCGTTTTATTAGCAAATTTGCAGGCTATTTGGCCTAATATGCATTTTGCCAGTGAAGATTATTGTGTCATATTATTGTGTTGGAACCTCTTAACTTCCCTGACCAAGTATTTGCTGAGCCCAATTGCTAACTTCTCTTGAGCGAAGAAAAGGATATGTTTGGAAGGTTGAAGGATGTTAAAACATAGAATGTAAGACATGCTCTGAAAATTGCTGACATAATCGATAAATACCTAGAAGGTGGAGTACGAGGCAGTGAAAATGTGGGTAGGACAAGTGTTCTATACTTCCAGAAGAGAAAACACAATAGAAAACACGCAGAGGAAACACGATGAGACAAGCACTTTGCAAATCACTTCCATTCTTTTTGCAGGTGCAACTTTGAGCTTCCAGTTAATTGCTATTTCAATTATTCCCCTACCTATTCCGACTTACCTGCTTTAGAGGAGGAACAACACCTCAGCTTGCAGCCCAGCGGTATGAACATCGACTTCTCCAACTTTAGATAGTTCCTCTGTCCCTCTCTTCCCCTCCCCCTTTCCAGTTCACCCTCTATCTTCCTGTCTCCACCTATACCCTTCCTTTGTCCCGCCCCCCTGACATCAGTCTGAAGAAGGGTCTCGACCCGAAACGTCACCCATTCCTTCTCTCCTGAGATGCTGCCTGACCTGCTGAGTTACTCCAGCATTTTGTGAATAAATACCTGCTTTAGACCTTCTCCATTGCTGCAGTGAAGCTCAATACAGATTGAATACCAATATTCCGGCAAACCCCTGTAATCCAGAAAGGATTACGCGAGGTCTGTTGAAATTCCCAGAGCGGCCACAGGTGGCGTTGTGAGTGGTGAGCGCTCGTTCTGGTTGTGTCCCTCCATATTGACAGAATCAACTATGCTCTCAATCTTCTCCTAACTGTTTTGCAAAGACAATACAGTAAACACTCATTTCAACGACACTCTTATAACAGCTGTTGTAGGAAGGAACTGCAGATGCTGGTGTAAACCGAAGATAGACACAATATGCTGGAGTAACTCAGCGGGACAGGCAGCATCTCTGGATGTTTCGGGTCGAGACCCTTCTGACTGAATCAGAGGAGAGGGAGATAGAGAGAAGGAAATGTGAAAAAGAGACTAAGGGATTGGAGATCAAGGAAAATGTAGAATAGATCATTGTTAGCTTGGAGAAGGTAACAACAAAGCAAACAGATAAAATGTAAACGAGGACAGTCAGACTACTCAGAGAACTGGGAAGGGATGGGTGTGAGGGAAGGCAAAGATTACTTGGTTGGAGAAGTCAATGTTCATACCACTTGGGTGTAAGCTGCCCGAGGTGTTGATGTGGGATACAGCGGATGGATCTGCTGACCCACCCCAGGCTCACACCGTCTCCGCGGTGCCCCGGGCTCTGACACACAAGGTGCACCACGAGCCCTTCACCAACGGATAGGACACAAAGTGCTGGAGTCATTCATCCGGTCGGGATCTCTGGAGAACATGGAGAGGTGACATCGGTCCCTTCCTCAGACCGATTCAGTTGGCTGAGTCACTCCAGCACTTTGGGCCTTTTAACTTTGAAACTAGACCCCGATGCCGCTGGTTGGCACCAGCGAGCCCCTCTTCACCAGCTCACACGGCTGTTGTTGCGGCTCACATTGTCACCCCTGGGGATCGTGCTTTCTTCAGGCCGCTGCCAACGACAGAATGCGCTCCGTCACTGTGGGGCTCCCTCCCCTCTCTCCTCCTCCACGTGGAGTATGTCAGTGACTCCGGGGAGAAGGAGGACGAGGCGGCAGCGGGGGGAGGAGGGGTCAGGGAAGTGGCGCTGTTGTTGTGCTGGCCCCAGGGGCTACAGCGTGAGGTGTAGCAACCCCCGGACCATGCCACGGGTGAAGAAGGGCTCACTGGTGCACCTTGTGAATCGGGAGTGGGGTCAGAAACCGGGGCTCTAAACATCCGGGGAGATGGTGGGAGCAGGTCATTACATTCACATTCGGGGGGGGCTGGCTGGCTGGCCAGGGGTATGTTGTTGTTTCATTATCACATCACCTCTTGGTCTGGAAAAATGGATAATCCAGAAAGGCTGTGGAAGCGAGCGTGCCGGGAAATCACAGCTCAACCTGTACAAGCTCATGAACACCACATTACACTTTCATCGGGTACTTTGTAGCCTTTTAGCTTAAATAATGATTTTTAATAATTAGTTAGGAAATAATGTGGGATTTATATGCTGATGTGGAATGGAAGGGCATGATGGTAGGAAGTTAAAATTGTCGTTTGAGGTAGAGATCTATCAATGGAAAGTGATATTAGCATGTTGTCTGCCACTAAAGCTGCTCTGTGCATCAATCGGCTATTTTTACTTTGTATCATATGGAAGCTTAAGTTTATTTAAGTTTACTCACCAAGTGACTGGCTTTAGCTCATTGTGTATTTTTAGGGATTTATTTTAATTTTAGATGCTTACATTAGGGCTTATTTACACAAAAACATGTGTGGGATATGTGTGGGTTTTGTTGACTTGGTTGGTTTGTTTTCAGTCCAGGACAGAAGATAAAATTGAACAATTCAAGAGGGCGGTCGAATATTATTCCATTGCAAGCAAGCCTTCATTATTTCAACATGGCCCAACACCTTTCCCAGGTATGTATGAGATGCAGTGTGAAATGATGTTTAATTCTGTTACATGCAACAGTTCACAACGTAATCATTGAGAGTTATACATTTAGATTTAGATTTTTTTTTAGATTTAGAGATACAGCGCAGAAACATGCCCTTCGGCCCACCGAGTCCACGCAGCCCAGCGTTCCCCGCATATTCTACACCCACTAGGGACAATTTTTACATTTGCCCAGCCAATTAACCTACAAACCTGTACTTCTTTGGAGTGTGGGAGGAAACCGAAGATCTCGGAGAAAACCCACGCAGGTCACGGGGAGAACGTACAAACTCCGTACAGACAGCACCCGTAGTCAGGATCGAACCTGAGTCTCCGGCGCAGCATTTGCTGTAAGGCAGCAACTCTACCACTGCGCCACCGTGCTGCCCAACTGCATTTATTTTGTGTTGCATTATCAAAGATAATTGTGAATGCAATTGTAGCTGCTTAACCAGCTTTTACACTTATCTGTGTAGGAAAGAACTGCAGATGCTGTTTTACATTGAAGGTCTACACAAAAGTAACTCAAAGTAACTGGAGTAACTCAGGGGGCATCTCTGGAGAGAAGGAATGGGTCGAGACCCTTCTTCAGACTGATGTCAGGGGAGGGGGCGGGACCAAGATAGAATGTAGTCGGATTCAGTAAGACTGGCCGGAGAACTGGGAAGGGGGGAGAGGATTTATCTGCTGTGTCCACCATGATCCATAATGGTATATTTCAAGCATATTAGGGATCATGCAAACTTCTGCAACATATCAGCATACAGTGCAGTGTGACACTCAAACTGCGCAAAACTTTTCTGATTTATTCACTATCTTGTTGAAAAGCCCACTAACTTCCCAATGTCATCTGAGCTATCTGTACCTTCACTATTTTAATACAGTGAAAATCTAGAGTGATCCCACTTGTGCAAATTTCTTTCAGATTTTATTTTCTTTCACATTAAATTTTATTTGGCCCATCCTAAATTAAACTAACAATATTTTGGGCATTTAAATTTTGAAAATCATCTCTTGCTGCTTGGGTGTTCTCGTGGAGTGCTGAACCATTTGAAAAATAATACAAACTTCTTTCTTTGTTTGATTCTGATCACTTTCTTTTCATTTCATAGCTAAACTGACCTGTTTGCGCTTTTCATTTAAACGTTATTCAGGAATAGCTTCCTTTGCTGGAAATGTTCATATTCGTTGTGCTTTCATAGCTTTTAGTAAAAAAAGCAGGATTGGTAGATATTGGTAGTTTGACTAATGATCAAATGGATTTGCATCTTAATTATTCTTAATTTTGCCAATCAATGCCTAATTGTAAAGTTCCAATTGCCAAATGAGTATGCAACTGTTTTCAGCAAACTATTTACAACCTTGGTGTCATATTTGATTCTATGTTTTTTACTATGAATATCTATTTATCTGTAACATCAATTGTGTCTAATATTTCAGTATGCATTTGGTAAGCCTGTCTTCTTTTTCTGTGAATTCAAATTTGCCACCTTTCTCCTAACACTGGTGGACTCCCGTTACCCATCACTCAGTGAAATGACTGGCATTGGTTTGCTGTAGTGTAGAGTTCAGATTAAAAAAAATGTTGCATGTTCTCCCTGTGACCGTAGGTTTTGTTTTCTCTGGGTGCTCCAGTTTCTTCCCACAGCCCAAAGACATGCAGGTGTGTAAGTTAATTTGCTTATGTCAGTTATCCCTAGTGTGTAGGATAGAAGTAGTGTGCGGGTAATCACTAGTTGGCATGGCCTTGATGGGCCACAGGGCCCGTTTCCACGCTGTATCCTTAAACCTAACTTGCTTTGAAACTGAATAACCTGGCATGTGAATTTTCCGCAGATTTCCGCCTTTCTAAAATCCATTTCCCGCGCTTTTTGCATGATTTCCGCGTTTTTCGATGTGCCAAAATCGCGTTTACCAACGGAGAAATCGGTTCGGAAAAAAAAGAAAAGAAACGACGTATAGACATGTAATGAAGAAGGGTCTCGACCCGAAACGTCACCCGTTCCTTCTCTCCAGAGATGCTGCCTGACCCGCTGAGTTACTCCAGCATTTTGTGATAGTATAAACTTGTAATGACAACTAGGGCTCCGCTAGAGGTCGTTAGGGGTTCTGCCAATCTCTACCTCATCGGGACTTCCATGGCCAATTTGTCAATTAGGTCGCTAGGGGTTCTCCGAGAAATCCCCCTGCCCTGGGCAAGGCAGCCAATGTAGACCTCTTCGGGACTTCTACGGCCGACCGGTGGGTTGAATTTGCAACCTGCGGCCGGGGCTCTGGAACTCCAGCCCAGCTGGAGCCGGCACATCTATCCCCAAAGCCGACTTCCTTGGCTGGCTGGATAAACCAGCAAAGCTCTGGGACCAAGAGTGCCAGAAAATCAGTAGTGGAACTGCAATGAGTAAATATTAAATTTAAGTGCAAGATTATATAACTAAATTAATTAAGACGGGGTTGAAATATAAAACACAGCAGAAAAGCCAATTATCACCTTTTTGGGCTGATTATCAATTAATGTGCGAATTTACTTCAAAATGTTATTAGTGTACAGTGACATATTCACATTATTTTGTAATGTCTGTTTTTACTTTGAAATGCACTAAAAGAGGCTTGAAACGGGTAATTTTGTGTGAAAAAATCCCATTTTGTTGACCCCCGCTGTACGCCTCGTGCAAGCACTCGGCTCTTTTCCTCTTTTTTGACCTCACTCACATGCCTGATAACCCAGACTCCCTGTGTTCCTTTCCCACATCTTTCAGTCCACTCAGGATCTCACTCTTTTAGTTTATTATTTCCATCTATCCCCCCCATCCCTCCCTTGTCCTTATTACCTAGACATGAGCTTCCCCCACCTGGTTTCATCGCCCATCATCTCTTGCTCTTCTGAGTTCCACATATCATTAAGCAGCTTCTCTCTCACATCTCTTCCACCTATCACTTACCAGGCTCTCACTTCCTTCTATACTCACAGTGCTGATGGCAGGGTCTCAACCCCAAGCACAGACTCTTCCCTTGCCTTCACAGATGCTGTTTGACCACTGGATTCTTTCACCAGTTTGGTTTCTATTCCTGATTGCAGCATCTGCAATCCCTGTGCCTCAAATCTTGCTGCAACTCTCAAGGAGGATCTTTGTTCAGATTGAGTAATCACTTTGAGGTAGACGTTATAAACGTAGAACCTAAACATAACCTTTTAAAATTGTACGGTACAGATAACCCTGGCTATAACGGACTATAGGGGTTGGACTGGTGTCTGGTATTGCCGATTGTCCACTATAACCGAGTACGGGATTCGCTCCGTGAAATGAGTTGTTTTCAAATACAAAGTTCTTGTTAATAGCTAAAAATGTTTTTTTTTACTGCAAACTAAACGTACGAAAGACTTTATTACATTATTTAATAGATTATCATTGCACAAGTGTTGATTGAAGCAGTTGCTTGTCAGTTATCAAGGCTTACCGCAGTTTAACTAGCGGCCTTTGTTCTTACAGAGACAGTGATGTCTGATTACTGTGTGGACGTTCCCACACTATAACTGATATTCATTATAAAGAGGTCACTAAGAACGAGGGTAGACTGCAATTTTATATTTTGACACCAGATAGACAGGTGGGCAGAGGGTGGGGTAGCTGTTCCGGTAAGGAATGGAAGGTAGTCCTTAGCAAGGGGTGACATTGGATCAGAAGATGTAGAATGTTTGTGGGTAGAGTTGAGAAACTGCATGGATAAAAATACCCTGATGGGAGTTATTTACTGGCCTCCAAACAGTAGCCAGGAAGTAGGTTGCAAGTCACATCAGGAGCTATAAAGGCATGTAAGAAAGGCCATGTTACAGTGGTCATAGGGGGATTTTAATATGCAGGATTGATTGGAACGGGACCCTAGCAGGAATGATGGTGGAGCAGCAGTGGCAGGAATTTCTGGGAACAATTTGGAAGATGCAGGATCTTTTCATTCCGAAGAGGAAGGAAGATTCTAACAGGAGAATGAGGCGACCGTGGCTAATAAAGGAAGTCAAAGACAGCATCAAACTAAAAGAGAAGGCATATAACATTGCAAAGATTAGCGGGAACCTGGTCGATTGGGAAGCCTTTTAAAAACAACAGAAGATAACTAAAAATGCAATATGGAGAAAAAAGATGAATTGCGAAAGTAAGCTATCCAATAACAAAAATGAGGATAACAAAAGTTTCTTCAGCTATATAAAAAGTAAGAAAGAGGCAAGAGTGGAAGTTGGAAAGCTGGAAAATGATGCAGGAGAAGTGTTAATGGGAAATAAAGAAATAGCAGAGGAATTAAATATGATTTTTGCATCGGTCTTCACAGTGGAAGACACCAGCAATGTGCCAGAAATTCAAGCGAGTCAGTGGGTGGAAGTTATTGGAGTGGCTATTGTGAAGGAGAAGGTACTTGGGAAGCTGAAAGATCTGAAGGTGGATAAGTCACATTGACTCACCCCAGAGTTCTGAAAGAGGAGGCTTGGAGATTGTGGGGGCATTAGTTGTGATCTTTCAAGAATCACTGAATAGTCACGTGGATCTCGTTCAAACAGGCATAGGTTTATTATCAGTTAAACAGTGGGGCTGTTTGGGATAAATAAACTGCTTTAGGATTTTTGCATTGGGCTATGTTTGCAAAAATTCTACATTTTTGGAATGACTGAAATATCGGGGTGGAAATCCATTTTTCACTATGTGCTACTGAAATCAATCACATTTCTGGGCAGCCCTTTTTTAAGTGCTTTGATTGAATTGCCTTCAGCAGCCACATTCAGGGAGTGCACTTTCACTAAGAATATTGATAACAAAGAAAAAAGATATTCCAAAAGTTGTTCTTCATATATTGACCTGGTCTCTGAGATTTCTACGTTTCAATATTTTTCCACTGCTTTAAGGAATGAGACTGAATCAGTTTGGAATGCCTGGTGTAATACCACACTATCCACCCCCACAGATGCTCAACATTCCACAGGCCCATCTGCAGGCAAAGGCTATGGTGAGTTTGATTCACAAATTATGATATTAATTCTTAATTATAATTTATTGTATTTAGTTGTATAATGCATCAAACCCTTCATGATAACCATGTTGGCAAATCATCCTCCACATTGTTCTTTACTGGCTTCTGCATGGATCCAACTGATATTTATTACCTGGTTATAATTATCTGTTGTTAGCCCACAAAAATATCAGTGTATTTAAATCCTTTAGGGAAGACGATAAATATACTTTTTCTGTTCTCAAGATTTGGATTGGTGGTGGAATCCAAGTAACATATAACATATAACATATAACAACTACAGCATGGAAACAGGCCTGTCCGGCCCTACCAGTCCACGCCGACCATTCTCCCTGACCTAGTCTCATCTACCTGCACTCAGACCATAACCCTCCAATCCCCTCCTATCCATATACCTATCCAATTTACTCTTAAATAATAAAATCGAGCCAGCCTCCACCACTTCCACCGGAAACCCATTCCATACAGCCACAACCCTCTGAGTAAAGAAGTTCCCCCTCATGTTACCCCTAAACCTTTGTCCCTCAATTCTGAAGCTATGTCCCCTTGTTGGAATCTTCCCCACTCTCAAAGGGAAAAGCCTACCCACGTCAACTCTGTCCGTCCCTCTCAAAATTTAAAAAACCTCTATCAAGTCCCCCCTCAACCTTCTACGCTCCAAAGAATAAAGACCCAACCTGTTCAACCTCTCTCTGTAGCCTAAGTGCTGAAACCCAGGCAACATTCTAGTAAATCTCCTCTGTACCCTCTCCATTTTGTCGACATCCTTCCTATAATTTGGCGACCAGAACTGCACACCATACTCCAGATTCGGCCTCACCAATGCCCTGTACAATTTCAACATTACATCCCAACTTCTATACTCGATGCTCTGATTTATAAAGGCAAGCATACCAAACGCCTTCTTCACCACCCTATCCACATGAGATTCCACCTTCAGGGAACAATGCACAGTTATTCCCAGATCCCTCTGTTCCACTGCATTCCTCAATTCCCTACCATTTACCCTGTACGTCCTATTTTGATTTGTCCTACCAAAATGCAGCACCTCACACTTATCAGCATTAAACTCCATCTGCCATCTTTCAGCCCACCCTTCCAAAAGGCCCAAGTCTCTCTGTAGACTTTGAAAATCTACCTCACTATCAACTACTCCACCTATCTTAGTATCATCTGCATATTTACTAATCCAATTTGCCACACCATCATCCAGATCATTAATGTAAATGACAAACAACAGTGGACCCAACACAGATCCTTGGGGCACTCCACTAGACACTGGCCTCCAACCTGACATACAATTGTCAACCATTACCCTCTGGTATCTCCCATTCAGCCATTGTTGAATCCATCTTGCAACCTCACTATTAATACCCAACGATTTAACCTTCTTAATCAACCTTCCATGTGGAACCTTGTCAAATGCCTTACTGAAGTCCATATAGACAACATCCACAGCCTTGCCCTTATCAATTTCCCTGGTAACCTCTTCAAAAAATTCAAGAAGATTAGTCAAACATGACCTTCCAGGCACAAATCCATGTTGACTGTTTCAAATCAGGCCTTGATTATCCAAATAATTATATATATTGTCCCTAAGTATCTTTTCCATTAATTTTCCCACCACAGACGTCAAACTAATAGGTCTATAATTGCTAGGTTTACTTTTAGAACCTTTTTTAAACAAAGGCACAACATGCGCAATGCGCCAATCTTCCGGCACCATCCCTGTTTCTAATGACGTTTGAAATATTTCCGTCATAGCCCCTGCTATTTCTGCACTAACTTCCCTCAATGTCCTAGGGAATATCCTATCAGGACCTGGAGACTTATCCACTTTTATATTCTTCAAAAGTGTCCGTACCTCCTCTTCTTTAATCCTCCTAATTTCCATCACTACTCTACTTGTTTCGCTTACCTCACATAATTCAATATCCTTCTCCTCGGTAAATACCGAAGAAAATAAATTGTTTAATATCTCCCCCATTTCTTCCGGCTCAGCACATAGCTGTCCACTCTGACTCTCTAATGGACCAATTTTATCCCTCACTATCCTTTTGCTATTGACATATCTGTAGAACCCCTTGGGGTTTACTTTTACATTACTTGCCAAAGCAGCCTCATATCTTTTTTTCGCTTTTCTAATTTCCTTTTTAAGATTCCTTTTACATTCTTTATATTCCTCAAAAACCTCATTTACTCCCTGCCGCTTATATTTATTGTATATCTCCCTCTTTTTCCGAACCAAGTGTCCAATTTCCCTGGAAAACCACGGCTCTTTCAAATTATTATTCTTTCCTTTCCACCGAACAGGGACATAAAGACTCTGTACTCTCAAAATTTCACCTTTAAATATCCTCCATTTCTCTATTATATCCTTTTCATAAAACAACAATTTCCATTTCACTCCTTTTAAATCCTTTCTCATCTCCTCAAAATTAGCCTTTCTCCAATCCAAAATCTCAACCCTTGGTCCAGATTTGACCTTCTCCATAATGATATTGAAACTAATGGCATTATGATCACTAGACCCAAAGTGCTCCTCAACACATACCTCCGTCACCTGACCCATCTCATTTCCTAACAGGAGGTCCAACACTGCCCCTTCTCTGGTAGGCACCTCTACGTATTGCTGCAAAAAACTATCCTGCACACATTTTACAAACTCCAAACCATCCAGCCCTTTAACAGAATGTGATTCCCAGTCTATATACGGAAAATTGAAATCACCCACAATCACCACTCTGTGCTTACTACTAATATCTGCTATCTCCTTACATATTTGCTCTTCCAATTCTCGTTCCCTATTTGGCGGTCTATAATACACCCCTATAAGTGTTGCTAAACCTTTCTAATTTCTGAGTTCCACCCAAACAGCCTCCTTAATCGAGCCTTCTAGTCTGTCCTGCCAAAGCACTGCTGTGATATCCTCCCTGACAAGCAATGCAACACCCCCACCTCTTGCCCCTCCGATTCTATCACATCTGAAACAATGAAATCCTGGAATATTTAATTGCCAATCGCAACCCTCCTGCAACCATGTTTCACTGATCGCCACAACATCATACTTCCAGATGTCAATCCAGGCTCTAAGCTCATCCACCTTTCTTACAATGCTCCTAGCATTAAAATATACACATTTAAGGGACCCATCATTTCTTATTCTCAGTTTATTTCTTTTCCCTTTCCTACATATTGGGTCTGAGTGTTTCCCTTCTCTGCCTCCTGCCTCACACACTGCCTATTAGCTATCTGTGTTTGAGTCCCTCCCCCCAACCGTACTAGTTTAAAGTCTCCGCAGTTATTTTAGCAAATCTCCCCGCCAGGATTTTGGTTCCCCTCGGGTTCAGATGCAACCCGTCCTTTTTGTACAGGTCATACTTCCCCCAGAAGAGGTCCCAATGATCCAGAAACTTGAAACCCTGCTCCCTGCACCAGTTCCTCAGCCACGTATTTATCCTCCACCTCACTCCATTCCTATTCTCACTATCGCGTGGCACAGGCAGTAAGCCTGAGATTATTACTTTGGAAGTCCTTTTTTTTAACTCTCTTCCTAGCCCCCCTGAATTCTCCTTTCAGGACCTCTTCCCTTATCCTACCTATATTGTTGGTACCTATATGTACCACGACCTCTGGCTCCTCTCCCTCCCCTTTCAGGATATCCTGGACACGCTCAGACACATCCCGGACACCGGCACCAGGGAGGCAAACCACCATCCGGGTCTCCCGACTGCGTCCACAGAAACGCCTATCTGACCCCCTCACTATAGAGTCCCCTATTACTACTGCTCTCCTCTTCCTTTCCCTACCCTTCTGAGCAACAGGGCCGGACTCCTTGCCAGAGGCCCGGGCACCGTCGCTGCCCCCAGGTAGGCTGTCCCCCCCAACAGTACTTAAACAGGAGTACTTATTTCCAAGGGGTACATCCACTAGGGTACTCCCTAGTCCCTGCCTCTGTTCCTTGCCCCCCCTAACAGTGACCCACTTGTCTACCTCCCGTGGTCTAGGAGTGACCACCTCCCTGTAACTCCTATCTATAACCTCCTCACTCTCCCTGATCAGACGGAGGTCATCAATCTGCCGCTCCAGGTTCCTAATACGGTCCCTTAGGAGCCCCATCTCGTCACACCTGGCGCAGATGTGGATGTCTGGAAGACTATCAGACTCCCAGATTCCCCACATCTGACACCCAGAACAAAAAACTGCCCTGGCAGTCATACTCTCCAAACAAAGCCCCGCGCTCAGTTACTAAACCTACCGCCCGGCCGCTACTCCAACCGCTCCAACCGCCCACCCAAAAGAACTGAGTGATCTCCTGTAATTATTAATGTAAACTATTTCATTCTTTACTCTTTTGTCATAGAGTCATACAGTGTGGAAACAGGCCCTTCGGCTCAACTTGCCACACTGACCAACATGTCCCAGCTACGCTAGTCCCATCTGCCTGCGTTTGGTCCATATCCCTCCAAACCTGTGCTATCCATGAACCTGTCTAACTGTTTCTTAAACGTTGGGATAGTCCCAGTCTCAACTATCTGCTCTGGCAGCTTGTTCCATACACCTACCACCTTTTGTGTGAAAAAGTTACCCCTCAGATTCATATTAAATCTTTTCCCCTTCACCTTGAACCGATGTCCCCTGGTCCTAGATTCTCCTACACTGGGTAAGAGACTGTGCATCTACCTGATCTATTCCTCTCATGATTTTGTACACCTTTATAAGATCACCACTCATCCTCCTGTGCTCCATGGAATAGAGATCCAGCCTACTCAACCTCTCCCTATAGCTCACACCCTCTAGTCCTGGCAACATTCTCGTAAATCTTCTCTGAACTCTTTCAAGCTTGACAATGTCTTTCTTTTAACATGGTGCCCAGAACTGAACACAATATTCTAAATGCGGTCTCACCAACATCTTATACAACTGCAACATGACCTCCCAACTTCTATACTCAATACTCTGACTGATGAAGGCCAATGTGCCAAAAGCCTTTTTGACCACCTTATCGACCTGCGACTCGACCTTCAAGGAACCATGCACCTGCACTCCTAGATCCCTCTGCTCTACAACACTCCCCAGAGGGCTGCTGTTCACTGTGTAGGTCCTGCCCATGTTAGGCAACCCAAAATGTAACACCTCCCACTTCTCATTATTAAATTCCGTCAACCATTCCTCAGCCCACCTGGCTAATCGATCCAGATCCTGCTGCAATCTTTCATAACCATCTTCACTATTGTGTTTCATTTATTGCTGAAGGAAGATTCCCTCCAGGTTTCTGTAACGACTATAAGGTCCAGTGGCATGTACCTACCCACAGCCTTCATCCGCCTTACCGATCAGGCCTCTCCGTCCGAATAAATCCAACAGTCCCTCCTCGCTCCCTGCTGTGCTCCTACTTACCGAACTTGCTGTCATCGCCTTTCATGCCGCCTTCCAGCCTCCTATCTGTCTCACTCCTGGATTGGATACCATTCACCTGCCAACCTGGTTTCTTCAATAACACTAGCAATCTTGCCCACAAGGATATTAAGTCCCCTCCAGTTCAGGTACAGTCCATCCCTCTTGTGCATGTCACCTCTGCCCCAGAAGAGATGCCAATGGTCCAGAATCCTGGCCACATGCACCAACTCCTCAGCCACACTTTGTCATTTGTGCCAACGTGCACAATGACCTCTAGCTGCTCGCCCTCCCCCGTGACAATTTTCTGCAGTTGCTTTGAGACATCTTGGACCCTAGCAGCAGGAAGGCAACACCATCCTCGAGTCTTGTTTGATGTCACAGAATTTCCTGTCTGTCCCCCTAACTAAGGAACCTCCTGCACTTTCACTCTGCCTGACTTCGCCCTTCCCTGCTGTGACTCAGAGCCAGGCCAGGCATCCCTCCCAACAAAATATAGTTGTGGGGAATGGCTGCAGGGGATTCATGCAGTCTTGCCTACTCCCTTTCCTGGTGGTCACCCATTTATTTTCTACCTGCACAAATGGCACAGGTAGAAAAGGGGATGAGGTATTGCGGAGTAACTATAGGGAGTTCAGCAAAAGGTTAAAATGCAGGACCTCAGGGTTGGTAATCTCTGGATTACTACCGGTGCCACGTGCCAGTGGGGGGCGTGTGGATTGTCCGACTCAAGGAGCGACCAGTATTGGGAAATGAGCCTGGCCACGTGACTGGTGTTGCGGTGGAAGGATTTGGGGATAGTGATCACAACTCCACAAGTTTTAGGAAGGAACTGCAGATGCTGGTTTAAACTGAAGATGGACATAAATGCTGGAGTAACAGGCAGCATCTCTGGAGAGAAGGAATGGGTGACTTTTCGGGTCGAACCCCTTCTTCAGCCTTCCCTGTAACTTTCAGTCTGAAGAAGGGTCTCGTCCCGAAACGACACCCATTCCTTCTCTCCAGAGATGATGCCTGCCCCGCTGAATTACTCCAGCATTTTGTGTCTACCACAAGTTTTAGGATTCATTTGAATTGGGACAGGTCTGGATGTCGGGGGAAGGTACTTAATTGGGGCAAGGCAGATTGCAATGTCATTAGGCAGGAGCTGAGGAGGGTAGATTGGGAGCAGTTCTTATTGGGCAAGTCCACACATGACAAGAGGGAGGCATTTTATGGCCAACTGATCATATTGCAGGATCAGCATGTTCCAGTAAGGAGGAGTCAAGTCAATTTTATTTGTACAGCACATTTAAACACAACCCACGTTGACCAAAGTGCTGTACATCAGTGCAGGTACTAAAAAAGAACACAAACCTAACAACACAGACATGAACAGTTCACAGCGCCCCCTCAGAGGGATGAGGACGGCAAGGTAAGGGCACCGTGGATGACCAAGGACATTGTACATTTGGTCACGAAGAAAAAGGTAGCATATATCAGGTTTAATGTGCATCATGTGGGTCTTATGAGGAATATAAAGTGAGTAGCAAAGAACTCACGCGGGCGAGTGGGGAGGGAAGCTAAATGAAAAATTATTAGTGAGTCAGATCATGGTCACTTCCAATTGAGTGACCACCAAGAAGGTAGGACCACCCAAAGATAAAGGAGGCAATCTATGCCTGGAATCAGGATGTTGGCAAGGTACCAAACAAGTATTTTCCATCTTTATTCACCAAGGAAATGAACTTGTAGGACAGCGAGATCTTAGAGAATGCAAATATGCCAAAGCAATTTGAGACCGAGAAGGAGGTGGTGCTGAGGACTTTAAAAAACATTAAGGTGGATAAATTTCCAGGGCCCGATATGATCTCTCCCAGGTTATGGTGGGAGGCAAGACAGGAGCGTGCAGGTAACTTGTCAAGGACCTTTGTTTCTTTTTGAGCACGAGCAAGGTCCTGGGGGATTGGTCAATGTTGTCCCCTTGTTTAACAAAGCAAGTAAAGAAAATCTAGGAAACAATAGGCCAGTGAGCCTCATGTCAGTAATAGGGAAACTGTTGGAGAGGATTCTTCGAGATAGGATTTACTCCCATATGGAAGAGAAGGGCCAGCCAGTACGGCTTTGAACACGGCAGGTCACGTGTCACTAACTTGACTGAGTATTTTGAGGAGGTGACAAAGGAGATTGCTGAAGGGAGGGTGCTGGATATTGTATGCACGAATTTTAGTAAGACTTTTGATAAGGTCCCTCATGGTAGGCTGATCCAGAAGATTAAGACGTACGGGATTCACAATGACTTGGTCATCTGGATTCAGAACTGGCTTATTCATAGACGGAGGGTAGTGGTGGAAGATAGATATTCTGGCTGAACATCTGTGACCAGTGAGTTGTGCAGGGAGCTGTGCTGGGACCTCTGCTGTTTGTCATATATATGAATGACATAGACATAAATATAGATGGGTTGGTGAGTGCAGTTGCTGACAATATCAAAATTGGAAGAGTTGCATTAAGTGACGATTGAAACATAGCAATACAGAAAATAGGTGCAGGAGTAACCCTTACAGCCAGCACTGCCAGTCAATATGATCACGGCTGATCATCCAGAATCAGTACCCCGTTCCTGCTTTCTCCCCATATCCCTTGATTCCGCTAGCCAGAAGAGCTATATCCAACTCTCTTTTGAAAACATCCAGTGAATTGACCTCCACTGCCTTCTGTGGCAGAGAATTCCACAGATTCACGACTCTCTGTGTGAAAAGGTTTTTCCTCATCTCATTCCTAAATGGCCTACCCCTTATTCTTAAAGTGACCCCTGGTTCTGGAGTCCCCCAACGTCAGGAACATTTTTCCTGCATCTAACCTGTCCAATCCCTTAAGAATTTTATATTTTCTATAAGATTCCCTCTCACCCTTCTGAATTCCAGTGAACATAAGCCCAGTCAATCCATTCTTCCACCATATGTCAGTCCCGCCATCCCGGGAATTAACCTGGTGAACCTATGCTGCACTCCCTCAATAGCAAGAATGTCCTTCCTCAAACTAGGAGACCAAAACTGCAAACAATACTCCAGGTGCGGTCTCACCAGGGCCCTGTACAACTGCAGTAGGACCTTGCTCTTATACTCAAATTCTCTTGCTATGAAGACCAACATGCCATTTGTTTTCTTCACTGCCTGCCGTACCTGCATGCTTACTTTCAGTGACTGACATACAAGGACACCCAGGTCTCGTTGCACCTCCCCTTTTCCTAATCTGACACCATTCAGAAAATAATCTGCCTTGTTCTTGCCACCAAAGTGGATAACCTCACATTTATCCCCATCATACTGCATCTGCCCACTCACCCAACCTATCCAGGTCACCCTGCAGGATCTTGGAGCCCAAGTTTATAGATCACTGTAGGTTGCAGCATAAGTAGATAGGGTGGAAAAGAAGGCAAACGATATGACTGTCTTCATTGTCAAGGGCATTGAAAGAGTCGGGTAGTCATGATGCAGCTTTATAGGACTCTGGTTAGGCCGCATTTGGAGTATTGCCTAAGTTCTGGTTGCCAAATTACAGGAAATATGTGGATGTTTTGGAGAGGCTGTGGAGGAGGTTTATAAAAAAACTTGTCAGTTGGAAAATTGAAAAATTAAAATAAAAAAAACTAATAAAAAGCTTGTTTTAGAAGAGTATAGACTAAAATAAATGTTCTGCCAACCACACTATAAGGCCCTTGGGCTTCTTATAGCCATCATTTTATTCAATTATGGAAATTGAACAAATGGCCAATTCTATTTAGCTTTTAATTAAAATGTATGCACTTTATATTCTTTCTTCCGTAAAAAATGTTTGTTAATTGAGCTTTCATCCTTTATTGTATTTAAATTAATGAGAGTCTCTAACAGCTGTTAAAAATGTTTGTTAATTGAGCTTTCATCCTTTATTGTATTTAAATTAATGAGAGTCTCTAACAGCTGTTTATTATGTAATAAAACATAATTTTATTTTTCTTTCTGCTGTTCACATTGGAAACATCTTTTTGGAACATGGTTTTGGTTAAATTTCAAACTCTTAAATGAAAAAGAAGGAAACAACATTGAATTTTATGTAATGCCTTTTAATAGCATCAACATCAACAGGAAAAGACACAAAGTGCTGGAGTAACAGCAGGTCAGGCAGCATTTCTGGAGAACTTGGATAGGTGATGTTTCAGGTCGGCACCCTACTTCAGACTAATTGTAGAGGGTGGAGGAGGGGAAAGCTGGAAGAGAGGACAAAGCCTGGCAAGTGATAGGTGGATACAGGTGGGGAGGGAGGGAAGGGCATTTGAGTACAGATGGTTGGACTAACATCAGACATGAAAAGACAAAAAGGTATGAGATAAGGATAAAAGAGGTGTGAATGTTGTAGCCAGAGCAAAGAATAAAGGTTTCAAAGGTCTTTTTTTGTCACGTGCACTAATTAAGGTACAGTGATATGCGAATTACTATGCAGCCATACTAAAAAAGCAACAAGACACACAACTACATAAAAGTCAACATAAACATCCACCACATCCCCTCATTCCTCACTGATAGAAGGCAATAAAAGGCTCGGCCGCGGGGCCTTCCATCGCCCAGTGCGGCTCGGCCGCGGGACCTAACATCGCCCGGCGCGGCTCGGCCGCGGGACTTAGCTGCGCACGGCTCGGCCGCGGGGCCTTCCATCGCCCGGCTCGGCCGCGAGACGTTTCAGCGCCCGGTGCGGCTCGGCCGCGGGGACTTCCATCCCCTTGCGGGGACTGTGCGGGTCGGTCGGGGACGAGCTGTCTGTCCGTGGGCGTGGGGAAGAGAGTGGAAGTTTTGTTGCCTCCATCACAGTGAGGGGGTGTTTGGAGTCACTGGGATGGACGTTTGTGTTGGGGTCATGTGTCTTGTGTTCTTTTTTTTTGTGTGACTGCTATGTAATTTCGTTCGGTACCTTGGTACCGAATGACAAATAAAGCTCTGTTGACTGTTGACTAATCTTCTTTCATAGAAACATAGAAAATAGGTGCAGGAGGAGGCCATTCGGCCCTTCGAGCCAGCACCGCCATTCATTGTAATCATGGCTGATCATCCATAATCAGTTACCCGTGCCTGCCTTCTCCCCATATCCATTGATTCCACTAGCCCCTAGAGCTCTATCTAACTCTCTCTTAAATCCAGCCAGTGATTTGGTCTCCACTGACTTCTGTGGAAAAGAATTCCACAAATTTATAACTCTCTGGGTGAAAAAGGTCTTTCTCACCTCAGTTTTAAATGGCCTCCTCTTTATTCTAAGATTGTGGCCCCTGGTTCTGGACTCCCCCAACATTGGGAACATTTTTCCTGCATCCAGCTTGTCCAGTCCTTTTATAATTTTATATGTCTCTATAAGATCCCCTCTCATCCTTCTAAACTCCAGTGAATACAAGCCCAGTCTTTTAAATCTTTCCTCATATGACAGTCCGGCCATCCCAGGGATCAATCTCGTGAACCTACGCTGCACTGCCTCAATTACAAGGATGTCCTTCCTCAAATTAGGAGACCAAAATTACACAATACTCCAGATGTGGTCTTACCAGGGTCCTATACAACTGCAGAAGAACCTTTTTACTCCTATACTGAAATCCTCTCATATTGAAGGCCAACATGCCATTAGCTTTCTTCACTGCCTGCTGTACCTGCACGCCAACGTTCAGTGACTGGTGTACAAGGACACCCAGGTCTCGCTGCACCTTCCCCCTTACCTAACCTGACACGATTGTGATAATAATCTGCCTCCTTGTTTTTGCCGCCAAAGTGGACAACCTTACATTTATCTACATTGTACTGCATCTGCCATGCATCTGCACACTCACTCAACCTGTCCAGGTCACCCTAGGCAGTTATTCCTCTGCTCCAGCTAGCCTCTCCTGCGGAGTTCCACAAGGCTCCATCCTAGGCCCCATTCTCTTCTCTCTATACATGCTCCCCCTTGGCCAAATCATTCAAAGGCACGGCATTTCTTTCCACTGCTATGCCGATGACACTCAGCTTTACCTCCCCCTGAAACCCAACAACCAGTCAAATTTAAACAGCCTCTCACACTGCCTTGAGGACATAAAATGTTGGATGGCACAGAACTTCCTCCAATTAAATGAGAGCAAGTCTGAGGTCATCCTATTCGGCCCCCCCGACTCCATCAAATTGATAACAGGCAGTCTTGGAAGCCTATCCTGCCTAGTCAAACCGCATGTCAAAAACCTCGGCATGATATTTGACTCTGCATTAAAATTTGATAAGCAAGTCAACGCTGTGGTAAAAGCCAGCTTCTTCCAACTTCGAACCATAGCTAAAATCAAACCTTTCCTCAAATTCGACGACACAGAAAAAATCATTCACGCTTTCATTTCCTCCCGCCTAGACTACTGCAACTCCCTATACACTGGGATCAGCCAATCTTCCCTGTCCCGCCTGCAACTGGTCCAAAACGCCGCAGCGAGACTCCTGACGGGTACCCGTAAAAGGGACCACATCACCCCGATTCTGGCCTCTCTCCACTGGCTCCCTGTACGGTACAGAATCAACTTCAAGCTCCTCCTATTCACGTATAAAGCCCTAAATGGACACTCCCCCCCCTACATCAAAAATCTTCTAACCCCCCTCTCTAACTCCAGGTCCCTCAGATCGGCCGACTTGGGGCTATTCACTATCCCGCGGTCTAGGCTTAAACTCAGGGGTGACCGCGCTTTTGCGGTTGCAGCTCCTAGACTGTGGAACAGCATCCCTCTCCCGATCAGAACTGCCCCCTCCATCGACTCCTTTAAGTCCAGGCTCAAAACATATTTCTACTCCCTAGCGTTTGAGGCTCATTGAGGAGGCGCTGTGAACTGTTTGCGTACTACTGTATGTTTTCATTTTTTTTTCTATTGGAACCTAATCAAATGTACAGCACTTTGGTCAACGTGGGTTGTTTTTAAATGTGCTATACAAATAAAATTGACTTGACTTGACTTGACCCTGCAACCTCCTAACATCCTCTTCACAGTTTACACTGCCACCCACCTTTGTGTCATCTGCAAACTTGCTCGTGTTACTTCTAATTCCTTCCTCCAAATCATTAATATATATGGTGAACAGTTGCGGCCCCAACACCGAGCCTTGCGGCACTCCACTCGCTACTGCCTGCCATTCTGAAAAGGACCCGTTTACTCCTACTCTTTGTTTCCTGTCTGCCAACCAATTCTCTATCCATGTCAATACTCTACCCCCAATACCATGTGCTCTAATTTTGCTCACCAATCTCCCATGTGGGACCTTATCAAAGGCTTTCTGAAAGTCTAGATACACTACATCCACTGGCTCCCCTTCATCCATTTTACTTGTCACATCTTCAAAAAATTCCAGAAGATTAGTCAAGCATGATTTCCCTTTCATAAATCCATGCTGACTTGGACTTATCCTTTTACTGCTATCCAAATGCGCCGTTATTACCTCTTTAATAATTGACTGCAGCATTTTTCCCACCACCGATGTCAGGCTAACTAGTCGTCTCATTTTTCTCCCGCAGTTGGGGCAGTCGAACCATCCGTCAAGATGCAAGAGTTGGGGGAAGGGCAGAAATGGGTTTGAGGCATTAAATTTAATGTTCATACCGTTAGGTTGTAACACACCCAAGCAGAAAATAAAATGCTGTTCCTCCAGTTTGCTTCTCTGGCAATGGTGGAAACCCCGGACAGAAAGGTCAGTATGGGAGTGGGAAGGGGAGTTAGTGGTTGGCAGACCTTGGCATACAGAGTGCAAGTGTTCAGTGACATGGTCGCCGATGTAAAGGAGGCCACATCAAGGCTACTGAATACAGTCGATGTACACATGAACCTCTGTCTCACCTGGAATATGTGAACCTGTATCACTTTACAGGGTTTAAATTCACAGGGTTGATTTTAATTGGTCTGTTATGTAAATTATCTCAGACATTCAAAAGATTCTAAACTATCATAATTAACCAATTATAAACTAACATAATTTTTTTTTACATTGTTACAGAACCAACGACTAGTTAACCAGGTGGCCTCTTCAGGACAGAGACCCCCTGACTTGTATTCGCCTAACAAAGATAAGCCACCATCATTGGGCACTTACCCACCTGCTCTGTCAGACCCAAACCTCGCCCTGGAATCCAACAACAGTTACAGCAACATTCCTCATGAAGGGAAGCACACGCCTTTGTACGAGCGGTCCTCGCCAAATATTTCTACAGTTTCAGCTGCGAGTCCAAATCATTGTGGCCTCGAAGGCCCATTTATCCCTGCTCCTTCAACATCATCTTCATCTGATAATGAGGAGAATAGAGGTGCTGTCAAGTAAGTCTTTAACTCCTTTGTTGTTGTTAGTTTGTTAACTTGAATGTCTATGATACGTCACATTAAAGCTTGGCTAGTTTTAAAAGAATTGTGACAAAACATGCAATTATAAAAACGAATCAAGTTATTAAATATTATTGAACAAACTATTTGTTACTAATTTATATGGATCAATTGAATCTGAAGAAGGGTCTCAACCCGAAACATCACCTATTCCTTTTCCCAGGAGATGCTGTCTGGCCCGCTGAGTTACTCCAGCTTTTTGTGTTTATCTTCAGTTTAAACCTGCATCTGCAGTTCCTTCCTACAAAATTGAAATAACCTTTGTGTTTTATCGATGGGCGGCCTAGTGAAGAAATTGAGAGTCCTGAGATACATGACCAAGGTTCAATTTTCCCCAATTAAATTACACGGACTTAGGTTGGAAATCTGTAATAAAATGTTAGTCTCTAATAAAATGTTAGTGTGATGGGTGGCATTTTAGAATGGACTAGACCAAGTGGACCCGTTGGGCCCAAACCTCTCCTGTATTGGTACAGCACCCTCTTCTCTCCCCCTCCCCCCACCCCCTCCCCTCTGCTCCCTTCCCCATCCCCCCCTCCATCCCCCTCAACCCCCCCTTATCCTCCCTCCTCTCCCCTCCTTCCCTCCCTCCCCCCTCCCTCCCGAGGAGATAGATTTAAACTTTAAAATGTGAATTAAAAAAATATTACACCGATTTCAATTAAACTTCTTTCATTAACACCAAATGGTGGGTATGGTGGGCCTAAAATTGTTGCGCTATCGTGTACTGTTTTGGCTGTAGTTCAGGAACAAACAAACAAGAGTTTTAGTATATAGATATCGGGCTGGCTCGGTCTGGCCTGTGGGAAGTATTAGAATAACGTTTGAATTTTTCAAAATGTCTGCTCATTTGCTCATTAATACTTAATAAATGAATGTTAATCTGTGATAATCTTGGAATCTTGGAATCTTGGAATCATCTTTGATCAAACCCTCTCCTTCGACAAACACATCAAACACATCACAAAGACAGCCTTCTTCCACCTCAAAAACATTGCCCGTCTCCGTCCATCCCTCCTTCACAGCTGCAGAAACCCTCATCCACGCCTTCATCACCTCCCGTCTGGACTACTGCAACAGCCTCCTCTATGGCTCACCCTCAAAAATCATCAGTAAACTTCAATACATTCAAAACTCCGCTGCCCGTCTACTCACCCACTCCCCGATCCGTGACCATATCACCCCCGTCCTTTACAAACTCCACTGGCTCCCCATCCCCCAGAGAATCCAATACAAAATCCTCCTCATGACCTACAAAGCCCTCCATAACCTGGCCCCATCCTACCTGACTGACCTCCTCCACAGGCACACTCCCACCTGCACCCTCCGCTCTGCTGCTGCCAATCTCTGTCCCCCCCATCCGGACCAAACTCAGATCCTGGGGGGACAGGGCTTTCTCCATCGCTGCTCCCACCCTATGGAACTCACTACCCCAAACCGTCAGAGACTCCTCCTCACTCACCACATTCAAAACATCACTGAAGTCTCACTTCTTCAGCACTGCCTTCAACCACTGAAGGTCACCTCACCTTCTGTCTCCTTTCTCTGTTCGTTTACTTATTTATCTATTTATTCACTTCTCTATGTTCTAGAAATCCCTGTAAAGCGTCTTTGAGTGTTTGAAAAGCGCTATATAAATGTAATGCATTATTATTATTATTATTATTATAATATTAATTACATATGCTTACCTGTGGTAAATAGGCAATCCTTATTAAAATTAGGATTATTTAAACATGCCTGGATGGTTTAAATACTTTTTAAACAAAATGAGGTTTCTTATGGAAGACAAATCCCTTGACAGAACGCAGATAGATGCTAGCAAAGTTGCTGCCGAACCTGTGTTTGATAGGACAGACAATCAGAACTTATTTTTCCCAGGATGGAAGAATCAGGTGCGAGAGGGCATACCTTTAAGGTGAGGGGGCTAAAGTGTAAAGGAGATTTTGAGGGCACGTTTTTCAACACATGGTGGTGAGTGCTTGGAATGCACTACCAGCGATGGTCTTTGAGCCAGGTACGATAGAGGCATTTAAGTTACTTGTGGATGGGCATATGGATAAGGGAATGGAGAGATATGGATTATGTGCAGGCAGATAAAAGTTGGTCTGGGCATCGTGCTCGGCACAGACATTGTGGGCCGAAGGGCTTGTGCTGTGCTATGTGCTATGTAGCATGTCAAAAAATTAAGCTTGTTTCTTTTTTTTTGCATAATTGTACTTGGTATTGTAATTGTACTTGGCAGTAAATTCCATAAAAATCAGTTTTAATTTGTGATCATATTTTGCAATGTGATCCAAAATATATCAATAACTATTTTGATGCCTTATAGAACATAGAACAGTGCACTACATGAACAGCCCCTTTAGCACAAGATGCATGTGCTGATTTAACTAGTCTAGTCTGCTTGCAGATGGTCTTTCTTGCTATTCCCTGCCTGTTCGCCTACCTCTTAAATTCTGCTCTTGTATCTGCACCACTTCCCCAGGCAGTGCATTCCATGCACCTACACACTGCATTTAAAACAAGAATGACTTGCCATACACATCTATATACTAAAACTCTCGTTTGTGTGTTTGTTCCTGAACTACAGCCAACACGGTACACAATAGCGCGACAATTTTAGGCCCACCGTACTCACCGTTGTCCCTTTGGTGCTAATGGAAGAAGTTTAATTGAAATTGGTGTTGTATTTTGAAAGTTATTCACATTTTAAAGTTTAAATCTATCTCCTAGGGAGGGAAGGGGGAGGGAGAAAGGATAAGGGGGATGGAGTGGGGGAGGGGAAGGGGGAGGGAGGATGGATGGAGTGGGGGAGGAGAGGGTGCTGCACCAATGCAGGAGAGGTTTGGGCCCAACGAGTCCACTTGGTCTAGTCTCCTTTGAATTTTACACCCTCCACCTTAATGCTAGGCCCTCTAGTATTTGTAATTTCCACAGAAAAATACGCTGACTATCTTCCCTATCAAAGCCTCTCATCATTTTATATACTTCTATCAGATTTCCACTTGAGCCCCAATCCGCCAGAGAAAACAATCTATTTTTGTTCAACGCTCAGGAAACACTGGCACCTCTCCAAAGCCTCCACATCATTCCTCTCATAAGGCAACCAGAACTGCACATAATACCAGAAACATAAATTAACCAATGCTTTTCACAGCTGCAACACTTTTTTCAGGCAATTCTGGGATTACAGGCGAGAGAGTTTCAGACTCATAATAATGTTATTTCTCCTAGAGAATTGTCAAAAATAAAGATTTTTAAATAGCCACAAGTCTTTTTTGTCACTGCAAGCAATAAAATGCTCTGAAAATATGAAAATAAATTTGAAACTCGCCTTCAAAATATTAAAGGGTCTAAGTTGCATTGTTTAATAATCATTGCACAAGTGTCAATAAAATAACTTGTCAATTTCAATGATCACCCATGTTAAAACTGATAGACTGTTCTCAAGAGACAATGATATCTATCTCTTATATCTTTCTACATGCAGCATTTCTTCTTCAGGCCAGCATTGTTTCTGCTTATCAATTTCCAAAGTAATTATTAATTGGTTCTCCAGGTCCCAGTAGAAATAGCATATTACCAATTTGACTCGCATAATACAAATAGAAATCACTAATTTATTAATCATGTTATGTCTAATTTGTATTATCAAAATGTACATATAGCAGAAATACCTGTACCCTGTGTCTGACTGATGAAGGCAAGCAAGCAAATGTCTTCTTTAAGTGTACACCAATGCTCTTTGCCATTTACTGGATACTTTCCCCTTACATTTGACCTCACAAAACGAAACACCTCACACTTGTCCGGATTACGGAAATAGCGGAAGAGTTGAACAGGTACTTCAGATCTGTCTTCACTAAGGAAGACACAAACAATCTCCCAAATGTACTAGTGGACAGAGGATCAAGGAAGACAGAGGAACTGAAATAAATTTGCATTATGCGAGAAATAGTGTTGGGTACACTGATGGGACTGAAGGTTGATAAATCTCCAGGGCCTGATGGTCTGCATCCCAGGGTACTCAAGGAGGTGGCTCAAGAAATCGTGGTTGCATTGGTGATCATTTTCCAATGATCAATACATTCAGGATCAGTTCCTGTGGATTGGAGGATAGCTAATGTTATCCCACTTTTCAAGAAAGGAGTGAAAGAGAAAACAGAGAATTCAGGACCAGTTAGCCTGACATCGGTGGTGGGGAAGATACTGGAGTCAATTATTAAAGAGGTAATAACGGCGCATTTGGATAGCAGTAAAAGGATTGGTCCAAGTCAGCATGGATTTATGAAAGGGAAATCATGCTTGACTAATCTTCTGGAATTTTTTGAGGATGTGACAAGTAAAATGGATGAAGGGGAGCCAGTGGATGTAGTGTATCTAGACTTTCAGAAAGCATTTGATAAGGTACCACACGGGAGGTTAGTGAGCAAAATTAGAGCACATGGTATTGGGGGTAGGGTGTTGGCATGGATAGAGAATTGGTTGGCAGACAAGAAGCAAAGAGTAGGAATAAACGGGTCCTTTTCAGAATGGCAGGCAGTGGAGAGTGGAGTGCCGCAAGGCTTGGTGCTGGGGCCGCAACTATTTGCAATATATATCAATGATTTGGATGATGAAATTAGAAGTAACTCTAGCAAGTTTACAGATGACACAAAGCTGGGTGGCAGTGTGAACTGTGAAGAGGATGTTAGGAGGTTGCAGGGTGACTTGGACAGGTTGAGTGAGTGGGCAGATGCATGGCAGATGCAGTATAATGTAGATAAATGTGAGGTTATCCACTTTGGAGGCAAAAATAAGGAGGCAGATTATTATCTCAATGGTGTCAGATTAGGTAAAGGGGAAGCGCAACGAGACCTTGGTGTCCTTGTACATCAGTCACTGAAAGTAAACGTGCAGGTACAGCAGGCAGTGAAGAAAGCTAATGGCATGTTGGCCTTCATAACGAGAGGATTTGAGTACAGGTGCAAAAAAGTCCTTCTGCAGTTGTATAGGGCCTTGGCGAGACCACATCTGGAGTATTGTGTGCAGTTTTGGTCTCCTAATTTGAGAAAGGACCTTGCTATTGAGGCAGTGCAACGTAGGTTCACGAGGTTAATCCCTGGGATGGAGGGACTGTCATATGAGGAAAGATTGGAAAGACAAGGCTTGTATTCACTGGAGTTTAGAAGGATGAGAAGGGATGTTATGGAGACATATAAAATTATAAAAGGACTAGTCAAGCTAGATGCAGGAAAAATGTTCCCAATGTTGGGGGAGTCCAGAACCAGGGGACACAGTCTAAGAATAAAGGGATGGCCATTTAAAACTGAGGTGAGAAGAAACTTTTTCACCCAAAGAGTTGTGAATTTGTGGAATTCTGTGCCACAGAAGGCAGTGGAGGTAAATTCACTGGATAAATTTAAAAGGGAGTTAGATAGAGCTCTAGGGGCTAGTGGAATCAAGGGAGATGGGGAGAAGGCAGGCACAGGTTACTGATTGTAGATTATCAGCCATGAATGGCGGTGTTGGCTCGAAGGGCCAAATGGCCTCCTCCTGCACCTATTTTCTATGTTTTTATTAGACTCCCATCTGCCATTTCTCTGCTCTAACTGACCTGCATCCTGCTGTATCCTTTGGTAATCACCTTCACTATCATCAACCACCAATTTTGTGTTACCTACAAACTTCCCAAATCAGCCTGTCTAAATGTTCATTCAATATATACCTCACAAACAACATACTGATCCTTGAAAAATACTACAGACTTCCACAGACTTCCAATTGCAGAACGTATAAGAAAATAACTGCAGATGCTGGTACAAATCGAAGGTATTTATTCACAAAATGCTGGAGTAACTCAGCAGGTCAGGCAGCATCTCAGGAGAGAAGGAATGGGTGACGTTTCGGGTCGAGACCCTTCTTCAATCTGATGTCGGGGGGGAGGGGGGGGACAAAGGAAGGATATAGGTGGAAACAGGAAGATAGAGGGAGATCTGGGAAGGAGGAGTGGAAGAGAGGGACAGAGGGACTACCTAAAGTTGGAGAAGTCGATGTTCATACCACTGGGCTGCAAGCTGCCCAGGCGAAATATGAGGTGCTGTTCCTCCAATTTCCGGTGGGCCTCACTATGGCACTGGGGGAGGCCCATGACAGAAAGGTCAGACTGGGAATGAGAGGGGCAGTTGAAGTGCTCGGCCACGGGGAGATCAGTTTGATCAATGCGGACCGAGCGCAGGTGTTGAGCGAAGCGATCGCCGAGCCTGCGCTTGGTTTCGCCGATGTAAATAAGTTGACATCTAGAGCAGCGGATGCAATAGATGAGGTTGGAGGAGGTGCAGGTGAACCTTTGTCTCACCTGGAAAGACTGGGTCCTTGGATGGAGTTGAGGGGGGAGGTAAAGGGACAGGTGTTGCATCTCGTGCGGTTGCAGGGGAAAGTGCCCGGGGATGGGGTGGTTTGGGTAGGAAGGGACGAGTGGACCATGGAGTTACGGAGGGAACGGTCTCTGCGGAACGCAGAGAGGGGAGGGGATGGGAAGATATGGCCGGTGGTGGGGTCCCGTTGTAGGTGACGGAAATGTTGGCGGATGATTTGTTGGATCCGCTGGATGGTGGGGTGGAAGGTGAGAACGAGGGGGACTCTGTTCTTGTTGCGAGTGGGGGGAGGGGGAGCAAGAGCGGAGCTGCGGGATGTAGAAGAGACCCCAGTGAGAGCCTCATCTATAATGGAGGAGGGGAAGCCCCGTTTCCTGAAGAATGAGGACATCTCTGACGCCCTAGTGTGAAACACCTCATCCCGGGCGCAGATGCGGCGTAGACGGAGGAATTGGGAGTAGGGGATAGACTTTTTGCAGGGGACCGGGTGGGAAGAAGTGTAGTCCAGATAGCTGTGCGAGTCAGTGGGTTTATAGTAAATGTCCGTCACTAGTCTGTCTCCTGTGATGGAGATGGTGAGGTACAGAAACGGGAGGGAGATGTCAGAGATAGTCCAGGTATATTTAAGGGCAGGATGGAAATTGGAAGTGAAGTGTATGAAGTCAGTGAGTTCTGCTTGGGTACAAGAGGTAGCACCAATGCAGTCGTCGATGTAGCGGAGGTAGAGTTCGGGGATGGGGCCAGTGTACGTCTGGAACAGGGATTGTTCGACGTACCCGACAAAGAGGCAGGCGTAGCTAGGGCCCATGCGAGGGCCCATAGCTATGCCTCTGGTTTGGAGGAAGTGGGAGGAGTCTAAGGAGAAGTTGTTGAGGGTAAGAACCAGCTCTGCTAGGCGAAGGAGAGTGTTGGTAGATGGGGATTGGCTGGTTCTACGGTCGAGGAAGAAACGGAGGGCTTCAAGACCATCCTTGTGGGGGATGGAAGTGTAGAGATTACAGAAGTACAGAAATATCTCTCCATCTATGGTGTTTTCTTCTGGACTTAATCTTCTGGACCAGCTCACCATAAAAGAGCTTGTCAGATGCTTTACTAAAGTCTATGTAGAAAACATGCATTTCGCTACCCCCATCTTTGTCACTTCCTCAAAAAACTCAAATCAAATTTTTGAGGTAAGATTTTCTGAAAACTAAATGAATAAATAAATGACCATTTTTTCACTTTGTATTCACAGTTATTCACAGTTATACACGACGATAACACCTTATTTATTAGGTGCCATAAAACCTGTATTGTAACACCCTATTTATTCCAAGCATACTGCAAAGGAATAAATAGTCTTCATTGTATATTTTCTGATTATGTTTAGTAGCATTAAACCATTTGTATTAAAATCTATGGTACATCCAGTAAAAGCTTAAAAGCATTGCTTTAAGACAGTATAAGACAATGATAAGGTACCACACGGGAGGTTAGTGAGCAAAATTAGAGCACATGGTATTGGGGGTAGGGTGTTGGCATGGATAGAGAATTGGTTGGCAGACAAGAAGCAAAGAGTAGGAATAAACGGGTCCTTTTCAGAATGGCAGGCAGTGGAGAGTGGAGTGCCGCAAGGCTTGGTGCTGGGGCCGCAACTATTTGCAATATATATCAATGATTTGGATGATGAAATTAGAAGTAACTCTAGCAAGTTTACAGATGACACAAAGCTGGGTGGCAGTGTGAACTGTGAAGAGGATGTTAGGAGGTTGCAGGGTGACTTGGACAGGTTGAGTGAGTGGGCAGATGCATGGCAGATGCAGTATAATGTAGATAAATGTGAGGTTATCCACTTTGGAGGCAAAAATAAGGAGGCAGATTATTATCTCAATGGTGTCAGATTAGGTAAAGGGGAAGCGCAACGAGACCTTGGTGTCCTTGTACATCAGTCACTGAAAGTAAACGTGCAGGTACAGCAGGCAGTGAAGAAAGCTAATGGCATGTTGGCCTTCATAACGAGAGGATTTGAGTACAGGTGCAAAAAAGTCCTTCTGCAGTTGTATAGGGCCTTGGCGAGACCACATCTGGAGTATTGTGTGCAGTTTTGGTCTCCTAATTTGAGAAAGGACCTTGCTATTGAGGCAGTGCAACGTAGGTTCACGAGGTTAATCCCTGGGATGGAGGGACTGTCATATGAGGAAAGATTGGAAAGACAAGGCTTGTATTCACTGGAGTTTAGAAGGATGAGAAGGGATGTTATGGAGACATATAAAATTATAAAAGGACTAGTCAAGCTAGATGCAGGAAAAATGTTCCCAATGTTGGGGGAGTCCAGAACCAGGGGACACAGTCTAAGAATAAAGGGATGGCCATTTAAAACTGAGGTGAGAAGAAACTTTTTCACCCAAAGAGTTGTGAATTTGTGGAATTCTGTGCCACAGAAGGCAGTGGAGGTAAATTCACTGGATAAATTTAAAAGGGAGTTAGATAGAGCTCTAGGGGCTAGTGGAATCAAGGGAGATGGGGAGAAGGCAGGCACAGGTTACTGATTGTAGATTATCAGCCATGAATGGCGGTGTTGGCTCGAAGGGCCAAATGGCCTCCTCCTGCACCTATTTTCTATGTTTTTATTAGACTCCCATCTGCCATTTCTCTGCTCTAACTGACCTGCATCCTGCTGTATCCTTTGGTAATCACCTTCACTATCATCAACCACCAATTTTGTGTTACCTACAAACTTCCCAAATCAGCCTGTCTAAATGTTCATTCAATATATACCTCACAAACAACATACTGATCCTTGAAAAATACTACAGACTTCCACAGACTTCCAATTGCAGAACGTATAAGAAAATAACTGCAGATGCTGGTACAAATCGAAGGTATTTATTCACAAAATGCTGGAGTAACTCAGCAGGTCAGGCAGCATCTCAGGAGAGAAGGAATGGGTGACGTTTCGGGTCGAGACCCTTCTTCAATCTGATGTCGGGGGGGAGGGGGGGGACAAAGGAAGGATATAGGTGGAAACAGGAAGATAGAGGGAGATCTGGGAAGGAGGAGTGGAAGAGAGGGACAGAGGGACTACCTAAAGTTGGAGAAGTCGATGTTCATACCACTGGGCTGCAAGCTGCCCAGGCGAAATATGAGGTGCTGTTCCTCCAATTTCCGGTGGGCCTCACTATGGCACTGGGGGAGGCCCATGACAGAAAGGTCAGACTGGGAATGAGAGGGGCAGTTGAAGTGCTCGGCCACGGGGAGATCAGTTTGATCAATGCGGACCGAGCGCAGGTGTTGAGCGAAGCGATCGCCGAGCCTGCGCTTGGTTTCGCCGATGTAAATAAGTTGACATCTAGAGCAGCGGATGCAATAGATGAGGTTGGAGGAGGTGCAGGTGAACCTTTGTCTCACCTGGAAAGACTGGGTCCTTGGATGGAGTTGAGGGGGGAGGTAAAGGGACAGGTGTTGCATCTCGTGCGGTTGCAGGGGAAAGTGCCCGGGGATGGGGTGGTTTGGGTAGGAAGGGACGAGTGGACCATGGAGTTACGGAGGGAACGGTCTCTGCGGAACGCAGAGAGGGGAGGGGATGGGAAGATATGGCCGGTGGTGGGGTCCCGTTGTAGGTGACGGAAATGTTGGCGGATGATTTGTTGGATCCGCTGGATGGTGGGGTGGAAGGTGAGAACGAGGGGGACTCTGTTCTTGTTGCGAGTGGGGGGAGGGGGAGCAAGAGCGGAGCTGCGGGATGTAGAAGAGACCCCAGTGAGAGCCTCATCTATAATGGAGGAGGGGAAGCCCCGTTTCCTGAAGAATGAGGACATCTCTGACGCCCTAGTGTGAAACACCTCATCCCGGGCGCAGATGCGGCGTAGACGGAGGAATTGGGAGTAGGGGATAGACTTTTTGCAGGGGACCGGGTGGGAAGAAGTGTAGTCCAGATAGCTGTGCGAGTCAGTGGGTTTATAGTAAATGTCCGTCACTAGTCTGTCTCCTGTGATGGAGATGGTGAGGTACAGAAACGGGAGGGAGATGTCAGAGATAGTCCAGGTATATTTAAGGGCAGGATGGAAATTGGAAGTGAAGTGTATGAAGTCAGTGAGTTCTGCTTGGGTACAAGAGGTAGCACCAATGCAGTCGTCGATGTAGCGGAGGTAGAGTTCGGGGATGGGGCCAGTGTACGTCTGGAACAGGGATTGTTCGACGTACCCGACAAAGAGGCAGGCGTAGCTAGGGCCCATGCGAGGGCCCATAGCTATGCCTCTGGTTTGGAGGAAGTGGGAGGAGTCTAAGGAGAAGTTGTTGAGGGTAAGAACCAGCTCTGCTAGGCGAAGGAGAGTGTTGGTAGATGGGGATTGGCTGGTTCTACGGTCGAGGAAGAAACGGAGGGCTTCAAGACCATCCTTGTGGGGGATGGAAGTGTAGAGATTACAGAAGTACAGAAATATCTCTCCATCTATGGTGTTTTCTTCTGGACTTAATCTTCTGGACCAGCTCACCATAAAAGAGCTTGTCAGATGCTTTACTAAAGTCTATGTAGAAAACATGCATTTCGCTACCCCCATCTTTGTCACTTCCTCAAAAAACTCAAATCAAATTTTTGAGGTAAGATTTTCTGAAAACTAAATGAATAAATAAATGACCATTTTTTCACTTTGTATTCACAGTTATTCACAGTTATACACGACGATAACACCTTATTTATTAGGTGCCATAAAACCTGTATTGTAACACCCTATTTATTCCAAGCATACTGCAAAGGAATAAATAGTCTTCATTGTATATTTTCTGATTATGTTTAGTAGCATTAAACCATTTGTATTAAAATCTATGGTACATCCAGTAAAAGCTTAAAAGCATTGCTTTAAGACAGTATAAGACAATGATAGCAGATGCTGGTACAAATGGAAGGTATTTATTCACAAAATGCTGCAGTAACTCATCAGGTCAGGCAGCATCTCAGATGAGAAGGAATGGGTGACGTTTCGGGTCGAGACCCTTCTTCAGACTGATGTCAGGGGGGCAGGACACAGAAAGGATATAAGTGGACACAGGAAGATAGAGGGAGATCTGGGAAGGGGGAGGGGAAGAGAGGGACAGAGGAACTATCTAAAGTGGGAGTCGTCGATGTTCATACCACTGTGCTGCAAGCTGCCCAGGCGAAATATGAGGTGCTGTTCCTCCAATTTCCGGTGGGCCTCACTATGGCACTGGAGGAGGCCAATGACAGAAAGGTCAGACTGGGAATGGGAGGGGGAGTTGAAGTGCTCAGCCACCGGGAGACCAGTTTGGCCAACGCGGACCGAGCGCAGGTGTTGAGCGAAGCGATCGCCGGGCCTGCGTTTGGTTTCGCCGATGTAAATAAGTTGACATCTGGAGCAGCGGATGCAATAGATGAGGTTGGAGGAGGTGCAGGTGAACCTCTGTCTCACCTGGAAAGACAGTAATCAACTAGTTCATAATGGATTTACAGTTGGATTCACAGTGAACAAAAATCAAAGTCTGATAGAATGTTATTAATATTTTGGTGTTCAGTGGTTGAAAGAAGTATCAATTACAAATATTAGAATTTGCCTTTCTCAGACTAAATGAAAAATCAGACTTAAATTGCTACCATATGCAAACATGGTCTTGCACATAATTTAGCTGAAGTCTTGTTAACATTTCAAATAGCGATTATTCAGAAATAAAAGTAGAATCTGCTGGAAATGCTCTGCATGCCAAGCACCAACTATGAAAAGTGATTTTGAGCATGCACAGTCTAGTCCTTTATACAGAGCAGCACAGCACAGGAACAGACCCTTCAGCTCATAATGTTTGTACTGAACATGATGCGATGTTAAGAATACTTTATTGTCACATGTGACGAGGCACAGTGGAATTCATTGCTTGCATACACAATATATACAAATTAAACTGATCTCACCTGACTGTACATGATCCATACCCCTCTAGTTCCTGCACTTCCATGTGCTCATCTAAGATACTGTATCTACCTCCACCACCACCCCTGGCAATACATTCCACACCCCCATTACGTTCTGTATAAGAAAAACAACTTGGCGCTCACATTTCAATGAAACTTTTCCCCTCTTACCTTGGAGCTATGCCCGCTAGTTTTTGACTAGACCAAGTGGACCCATTGGGCCCAAACCACTCCTGCATTGGTGCAACACCCTCTCCCCCCTCCCCTTCCCCCTCCCATCTCCCTTCCCCCTCCCTCCCTCCCTCCCCCTCCCCTCTCCTCCGTTCCCTCCCCTTCCTCCCACCTCTCCCTCCTCCCCCTCTCCTCCCCCATCCCCCCGAGGGTAGCCTCTCCTGCATTGGTACAGCACCCTCTCCTTCCCCACTCCCCCCTCCCCACTCACCCCTCCCTCCCCTCCCCCACCCCTTTATACATGCTGCATCAAGGTTTTAAAAAACTCATTTTGTGAGTTATCATAAAGTTGTGACAAAAAAGACAGAGTGCTGGAGTAACTCAGTGGGTCAGGCAACATTCCTGGAGAACATAGATAGGTGATGTTTCGGCTCAGGATCCTGCAGGAGTTTTGCTAACCAGCATCTGCAATTCCTTGTTTTTACATAAAATTGAGAGGACAATTTGGGATGTACTTTGCAATTGAAATTAGCATAATTAGAACTGAATAGAGGTGACTGCATGTGGTTCTACATCAAGTGAGTCAAGGGTGCCCATGTCCTGAAATAGAACGATCAAATTCCTACTTGCACCCATTTAAACATAGTACTCAGTAGGCACCATAATAAACAGCAAAAAGAAGTTCAATACATATAAACAAACAAACGATATAGTGTAATCAACGCAATTTGTGATTCAGAGTTTAGTTGGAGTTCGTAGTGTTCAATGCCTGATGGTTGTTGGGAAGAAGCAGCTGTGAAACCTGGGCGTTACAGTTTTCAGGCTCCTATACCTTCTTCCTGATGGCTGGAGTGAAATTGGAGCGTGGCCTGGGTGGTGTGGATCCCTGTTGATGCTGGCTGCTTTATTGAGGCAATAGATCCCATCGATAGTGGGGAGGTCAGTATCACGATGGACTGGGCAGTGTTCACCACTGTTTTGCAATTTTTTTCACGACCGTACACACCTTTAGGAGTTCAAGAGAGTATTGGTCGACAAACCGAATCCCCTCAATCCTCTAATGAATGAGAGGCGTTGATGCGCTTTCTTTATAATTGCATCAATGTGCTGGGTTTATGGACAGATCTTCAGAGATATGCATGACCAGGAACTTCCAGTCCACTTTACTCTGTCCATCACCGACCCATGAATGAAGAGAGGTTTAAGGATCCTCGGCCATCCTCTTTTAAAATCCTTTTCAGATGAAATATCCAGCACATCATGAGCAATGAAATATCAACCAAACATATGACTGCACATTGACGTAAAGAAAAGTGTTGAGTGGAAATAAATAATGGATAATGGATTAGCTGACTTAGTGTCTTCTTTAGAAGTGCTTGGATACGGTTAACATGATCATGCAGATCCTCTCCAGCAAACATTTACAAGAATACTTGGAGCAAGGGCAAAGATTGAGGGAAACTGTCACATGTAATGTTCTGTTTGTCTGTTTAATGTGTGTATTTGTGTTCTTTTTCCCAGCCATGTTACTGAACCACATCACCAAGTTGGGCATGTATTAGCATGGGAAAAATCTGGAAATCAACCTGATGTTTTAGACAAATCTTCCAGAGGAGGGCATCAGAAAGGTGATTGTATTCACAACGAAACAAAGGTATTGTATATGTAACTCATGCAATCTTTATTAATAATCCTCAATAATACAAGCGCAGCGAGTCTTCAAAATAATGTTGCAGTGTGACTAAATTTGGAAGTAGGTTTGCGTACTGAACCTTCAATTTACAAAAGTAATCTATTTATAAGTAAAATACTCAAGTACATTCCTTTTCATTTGCTCTTCCACTATACATCAGTGATCAGTCATCGATTTGAAATATTATAAGTCAGTGTTCATTGTGTAGGTTGATATGGATATTAGTAAAATTTAGCATTATTTAAGACATAATATTGGAGAAATTAATGGGTGTAAAAGCTGCCCGAGTTTGAAAAGTTCCTTGAGGGGAAGCAATACATCAGCATCCACCCTTTATTAATTCCCTCAATTCCTGGCAACATCCTCGTAAATCCTCTTGCACCCTTTCCAGCTAAACACCATCATTCCTATAACAGGGTGACCAAAACCGCACACAATACTCTAAATGTGACCTCACCAATGTCTTACCGCAACTGTAACATGACCTCCCAACCTCTAAGGTATCACAAAATGCTGGAGTAACTCAGAAGGTCAGGCAGCATCTCAGGAGAGAAGGAATGGGTGACGTTTCGGGTCGAGACCCTTCTTCAGTCTGAAAAAGGGTGTCGACCCGAAACGTCACCCATTCCTTCTCTCCTGAGATGCTGCCTGACCTGCTGAGTTACTCCAGCATTTTGTGATACCTTCGATTTGTACCAGCAACTGCAGTTATTTTCCTACACTTCCTGACCTCCCAACCTCTATACTCAATATATGAAGGAAGGAACTGCAGACGCTGGTTTAAACCGAAGATAGACACAAAATGCTGGAGTAACTCAGCAGGACAGGCAGCATCTCTGGAGAGAAGGAATGGGTGACGTTTCGGGTCAAAACCCGAAGAAGGGTCTGAAGAAGGGTCTTGATCCAAACCGTCACCCAGTCCTTCTCTCCAGTGATGCTGCCTGTCCTGCTGAGTCAGTCTATACTCAAAACTCTGACTGATGAAGGCCAATGTGCTGAAAGTCACCTTAACCTCCCTATCCTACCTGTGTGCCATTTATGAGGAACTATGTATCTGCATTCCCAAATCCCACTGCTTTACAATACTGCCAACCACTGTGTAGGTCCTGCCCTGGTTTGACTTCCCAAAATGCGACACCTCACACTTCACTGCATTCAATTCCATCATCCATTCCTCAGCCCACTTGCCCAACCGATGGAGAAACTGCTGCAATTTTTGACAACCATCTTCACTATCTAAAATACCACCCACTTTAGTGTCATCTGCAAACTTACATGTCATGTCTTTATTCACAAAATGCTGGAGTAACTCAGCAGGTCAGGCAGCATCTCAGGAGAAAAGGAATGGGCGACGTTTCGGGTCGAGATCCTTCTTCAGACCCTTCTATCATGTCTTGTACGTTCTCATACAAATCATTGATATGGATGACAAACAGCAATGGGTTGAGACCCAAACATCAAGGCACACCCCCAATCATAGGCCTCCGGTCCGAAAAGCAACCTTCTACCATCACCCTCTGCTTCCTTTCCATGAAGCAAATTTTCCACCCAGTCAACCATCTCTCCTTGGATCCCGTGCAATGTAACCATCCAGAGTAGCCTACCATGTGGAACCTTGTGGAATGCCTTGTTGAAATCCATATGTACAACATCTGCAGCTCTGTCCTCATCAGCCTTTTCAAAAAAACTCAAATCAGTTTTGTGAGACACAATCACCTACATACAAAACCGTGCTGTTCATCCCTAATCATCCCTTGCTCATCCAAATGCATGTATGCATATCATATCTCAGAATACTCTCTCGTAACTTTCCAACCACAGATGTTAGACCCAGGCTTTTCCCAGCAGCCCTTCTTAAATAAAGGCACAACATTTGCCACCCTCCAGTCTTCCGTTTTTAATGATGAAGCATCAATCTCAGCCAAGGCACCTGCAATTTCCTCTCTAGCTTCCCGCAGTGTCCTTGTCACGTGTGATTTCCTTTCCGTAAAATCTCGTTGACATTGCATGTTTATTTTAAATTTTTCCAAATGTTCTACTATTACCGTCTCAATAATGGATTCCAGCATTTTGCCAATGACACATAAGGAACATACAATGAGGGAAATGTGAGGTTGGGTGGAAGAGTGGATTATTTTGTTACCTGCTAAAGGTTTTAAAGGTGTTGGTGTTCAGAGGTACCTGGGTGTCCTTGTACATGAATCATTGAAAGTTAACGTTAAGGATTGCAGCAAACAATTCGGAGATGGACTATATGTATACCTTCATTGCACAGTATTTGAGTACAAGAATAAAGATAGTGCAATTATGTACGGCCCAGTAAAATTTTACCTGAAATAATATGTAGAGGTTTCATCTCCTCTCTCTCTCTCTTGCAAGTGAAGAATATCTTGTGAAAAGAGATTGCAACGAAGGCCTGATTAATTCCTGAGATTTGCAATTTGCACTGAGGTTTGATTAATGAGACTGGGCCAGTACTCCTTACTTTAGAAGAACAAGAGATGATCTCATTGAAAAATCCAACAATCTGATAATAGCTTGACAGCAGAGATGTAGGTTTCCCCTGGCTGGACTATCTAGAACCGGGGTCTGTGCTCTGTTCTCCTTTCTCGACTAAAGATAAGAGGGAATTTGAATGTACAATCAGTGTAGGTCCTTTTCTTAATTGTGCAAATCTATACAGTTCAAAAGCATTTTTGAAAATATATCGGGCTGTGTTCTATGAACCTAGTGCAATTTATTCATGGCTATCTTATCTGCCAGGTTGAGGAGCTTTCTGGCAATCCAGGATGCCAGGTAGATGCAAAAATCTCCCCTGCATCAGCTACAAGCAGACTTGGCCAAATCAACACAGATCATATACCATCTCTACTGTCAGTGCCTACAAGAAACCACATGGACATAACCACACCTCCTGTGCCAATGGTAGCCCCAGAGGTATTACGGGTTGCTGAACACAGGCACAGAAAAGGGTTGATGTATCCGTATGTATTTCAAGTGCTAACTAAGGTATGTCTAAGTACTGCCAACTATATATAGTCAAATATTTATATCAAAATGTTATTTTGAAAAACAATGGCCAATATTAAACTATGTATATGCATTAGGAATAATGCTCATAAAGGTGACAATAAAGTGGTTAATAATATTCTATGTAAAAGCATTAGGAATAGTGCTGTTAAAAATGAGACCAGGTGTTGCTGCCAGCAGTGAGTTGTCTGTGTTTGCATCTGATCTATCAAGCAACATTTTCTGGATGCGAGTGAGATAACGTGCACAGAAATTCCCTGATACAAATTGGTACAAAATAATGTCCAACATAATGCATGACTGTCTGTAGCGGATCATGTCTGACCAAACCTCATTGAGTTTTATGAGATGGTGATGCGATTGAGGATATCTATGGATCTTAGTAAGGCATTTGATGACGTCACCTTGTGATAGGCTGATCCAAAAGATTATGCATGGTGGAATTGGTTACTTGGATTCGGAACTGGCTTACTCATAGAAATCATAGGGATAATTGTTGAAGGGTATTAACATATAAACATAGAAAATAGGTGCAGGGGGTGGCCATTCGGCCCTTCGAGCCAACACCGCCATTCATTGTGATCATGGCTGATCATCTACAAGCAGTAACCCGTGCCTGCCTTCTCCCCATATCCCTTGATTCTACTAGCACCTAGAGCTCTATCTAACTCTCTCTTAAATTCATCCAGTGAATTGGCCTCCACTGCCTTCTGTGGCAGAGAATTCCATAAATTAGAATTGTAAGGTGCTAGAAATTGAAAATAAAATGGAGAATGCTGGAAATACTCAGCAGGTCAGTAACATCTCCAGAGAGAAAAAACATCGTTAATATTACAGTTTATTGACCTGTAACACTGAAAGGCGGGTATCTTCAATCATTGGGTCAAAATATTGGAATTGCTTTCTTGAAGCTGTTATGGGTGGTATTTGCAGAGAAAAGAAATGCATCTTGACATAATTAACTCAGTCATATTGTAGAAATATGTAATGTCAACTTTGGTCTTGTAGGAAACGCTGGAGCTTAATGTATGAGGTTTCCACTGGCACTCAATGAGAATCAAGTTTTTAATTTATTGGTTTTATTTATTTACAAAATATAATATTATTTTAGTTTTAACATTACTACTGATGAACACGAGCATAAATTGCTGGCAGGAACTCAAAAGACAATTAACATTTTCAATTTGTGACCTTTCATGAGAAGCAGGTCGTTGCAGATTTAACTGTTTGTGAGCAAGTTTAAAGAAATAAAAACATAGAAACATAGAAACATAGAAAAGGACCCGTTTATTCCTACTCTTTGCTTCCTGTCCGCCAACCAACCAAAAGATGCAGGAGTGGATATTGCTGGTGGGTTGGAGTGGAAGAACAGAAAAAAGTTCTACCGAAGTAATAGAAACATAGAAACATAGGTGCAGGAGTAGGCCATTCGGCCCTTCGAGCCTGCACTGCCATTCAATATGATCATGGTTGATCATCCAACTCAGTATCCCGTACCTGCCTTCTCTCCATACCCCCTGATCCCTTTGGCCACAAGGGCTACATCTAACACCCTCTCAAATATAGCCAATGAATTGGCATCAACTACCTTCTGTGGCAGAAAATTCCACAGATTCACCACTCTCTGTGTGAAAAAGAAATTTCTCATCTCAGTCCTAAAAGTCTTCCCCCTTATCCTTAAACTGTAACCCCTTGTTCTGGACTTCCCCAACATCGGGAACAATCTTCCTGCATCTAGCCTGTCCAACCCCTTAAGAATTTTGTAAGTTTCTATAAGATCTCCCCTCAATCTTCTAAATCCAGCGAGTACAAGCCGAGTTTATCCAGTCTTTCTTCATATGAAAGTCCTGCCATCCCAGGAATCAATCTGGTGAACATTCTCTATACTCCCTCTAAGGCAAGAATGTCTTTCCTCAGATTAGGAGACCAAAACTGTACGCAATACTCCAGGTGTGGTCTCACCAATGCCCTGTACAACTGCAGCAGAACCTCCCTGCTCCTATACTCAAATCCCCTCGCTATGAATGCCAACATACCATTCGCTTTCTTCACTGCCTGCTGCACCCACATGCCTACTTTCAATGACTGGTGTACCACGACACCCAGGTCACGTTGCATCTTCTCTTCTCCTAATCGGCCACCATTCAGGTAATACTCTGCTTTCCTGTTCTTGCCACCAAAGTGGATAACCTCACATTTATCCACATTATACTGCATCTGCCATGCATTTGCCCACTCACCTAACCTATCCAAGTCACGTTGCAGCCTCCTAGCATCCTCCTCACAGCTAATACTGCCCCCCAGCTTCGTGTCATCCGCAAACTTGGAGATGTTGCATTCAATTCCCTCGTCCAAATCATTAATATATATTGTAAATAGCTGGGGTCCCAGCACTGAGCCTTGCGGTACCCCACTAGTCACTGCCTGCCATTCTGAAAAGGACCCGTTTATTCCTACTCTTTGTTTCCTGCCTGCCAGCCAGTTCTCTATCCACATCAATACTGAACCCACAATACCGTGTGCTTTAAGTTTGCATACTAATCTCTTATGTGGGACCTTGTCGAAAGCCTTCTGGAAGTCCAGATATAACACATCCACTGGTTCTCCCTTATCCACTCTACTAGTTACATCCTCGAAAAATTCTGTCTCTCTGCTCATGCTCCCATGAGTAATGAATATGGTATAATGATTTCTTTGTTTTCTTTTAATTATAGGGTGAGATTAAGATCTCCATTAGCATAGAAGATGAAGCCAATAAGGATTTGCCTCCTGCTGCTTTGCTATATAGGCCAATAAGGCAGTGTGTATATGGAGTCCTCTTTAGCCTGGCTGAAGCGAGGAAAAAGGCTGAAAGGCTTGCACTAAGAAAAAATAGATTCCCTGCTGAAAGTAAGTTATTTTCATATGTTCTGCTTGTTATTTGTAGCATAGCAGTTTAAAAGTTTATGCTGGGAGTATCTTAATCAAGCAAATAAAGTTGTTTTTGGATACCAAATTAAAAATCAAACTTTCATTAGTAAATGCAAATCAGTTTGTAGGGCATTGAAATAAATTAGAATATGAAAACAGTGTATTTTTGAATTATAGAGAACCTGGATATATTAGTATTTATTTTGGGAGGTGATTAGCATTATTCACAGAAAGAATAATTCTGATGAGATGAAAGATAATTGTCTTTAATGTGTAAATTGGTAAAAAATTATTAAAATTGGTATTACAATTTGCACCTATGTTGGTCATTTGAGAAGTTGTCACATGGGCACAGGAGTTTATTTGAATGAAAGGTTAAGTAAATAAGAGGCAGTTGAATGAGGTGCTATTCTGATTTCACAGCAGGAGTTCTTGTGTGCAAACTGATGTAAATGCAGAAGAAATTTGGAGTATAAATGCAATCAAAAGAATTTACACATCTAAAAAAAATTGAGGGGGAAAAAGTAAGAATTGTGTAATAGACAAAGAAAAATGTTGATATCAGTCATTAAAGATATTGTCTCGACCCAAAACGTCACCCATTCCTTCTCTCCAAAGATGCTGCCTGTCCCACTGAGTTACTCCGGGTTTTTGTGTCTATCTTCGGTTTAAACCAGCATCTGCAGTTCCTTCCTACACATTAAAGATATCGTGACAGGACTCGTAACTTGGTAATAAACTTTTATGAGAGACAAATTGTGTCAGAGAAATGTAATTTTCTGTGCAGGGTGGTTAAGTAAAAATGATTTGCTATAATCACGGTAGCGCAGCGGTAGAGTTGCTGCTTTACAGCGAATGCAGCGCCGGAGACACAGGTTCGATCCTGACTACGGGTGCTGCACTGTAAGGAGTTTGTACGTTCTCCCCGTGACCTGCGTGGGTTTTCTCCGAGATCTTCGGTTTCCTCCCACACTCCAAAGACGTACAGGTATGTAGGTTAATTGGCTGGGTAAATGTAAAAATTGTCCCTAGTGGGTGTAGGATAGTGTTAATGTACGGGGATCACTGGGCGGCACGGACTTGGAGGGCCGAAAAGGCCTGTTTCCGGCTGTAGATATATGATATGATGATATGATAATATATGTGGATTTTCAAAGAGCTTTTGATAAAATACCATTTTAGAAAACGTGATTGGTTGCAGATAACAATAGCATCATTAGTGAATTGACTATAGACAGGCGATGGTATTAATTGAAAAGTGAAAAGTTACACTTTCAAAAAATCTTAAATAAAAACAGAAAATATCGCATATAATTGGCAGGTTGAAATTATAAAATTGGTTGTTGAATCTAATAGGCCTACATGGGCGATGAAATGGTGTTCTTGGATCTTACATTAGGCTTGGGACACACTTATTGACTTACTGTCGGGGTTCTGCAAATCAGTAGGCTAACTTGCATTTGGTTTCACCTACATAAAGTCAATGTCATCGCACTAAATGGGAGTGAGTAGGATTTAATGGGTCCTTCGTCAGTTTGGCCAATTGTTACCATTGGAATGCTACAATCATCCATGGAGTACCCACAGTTGTATATGCATGCTATAAGTCAATGTAACATTAAAATGTGCTGTTGTTTAAACGTAAGGTGGGGAAGTGAGGTAACAACACAGATAACATTGAACAGTTCAGCACAAAAACACGCCCTTCGGCCCACAATGTTTGTGCTAAACCTGATGCCGAGACTATTACTTATCTACCTGCTCATAATCTATAGCTCTTCATTCGCCATATGCCTATCTAAATATATTTTAAATGTCACCAACATATCTGCCTCAAACATCCAGTTTCCAAACATCCTGTTCCGGGCACTCATCATCCACCATGTAAAAATACTTGTCTTGCACATCTCCTTTAAACTTTGCCCCTCTCACCTTAAAGCTATGCCCTTTAGTATTTTCATTTTCTACCCTGGGAAATAGTTTCTGGCTGTCTATCCTATCTATCCCTCTGAATTTTATATTGGGTGTCCCTGCAATCTCTGGCATTCCAGATAAAACAATCCAAGTCTGTCCAACCTCTCCCTGGAGCTAATACCCCCTAATCCGGGCATTAATCTGATATGAAGAAGGGTCTCGACCTGAAACGTCACCCATTCCTTCTCTCCAGAGATGCTGCCTGTCCCGCTGAGTTACTCCAACATTTTGTGTCTATCCTCGTATTAAACCAGCATCTGCAATTCCTTCCTACACAACAGGAAATAATTGTTTTTTACTAATGAGAAAACGGTATATGTTGGTGTTCAGAGAGATCTAATACAGGTGCTCCTCAGCTTACGATGGGGTTCCGTTCTGAGAAACCCATCGCAAACCGAAAATGTTGTAAGTCGAAATGCATTTGCACCATCGCAAAGTCGAAATATCGCAAGTCGAAGCATCATAAGCCGGGGACCATCCGTATGTTGATTTAGGAGCTGTCCAGCAAGCAGTTAGGAAGGCAAGTTGTATATTGACTTTGATCATAGAGGGTTGACTTTGGTGAAACCACATTTGGAATCCTGTGTGCATTTTTGTCTCGAGAATCTCAAAGAATTGTTTGGCAATGGTAATCAGAAAACTACCGGAAATGTGAAATGAAAACAGAAAATGTAGAAATGCAGCAAGTGTGGAAAAAGGAAGTTAACATTTCAGGTCCAAGACCCTTCATTTGACAAAATAATTCAGAATGAAATTTTAACTGTTATTTTTTCTTTTCTATAGACATTGTCTCACTTCCTTGTTGTTTACAAATATGTTGGCAATGGAATCATTGCATGATATTGTTACAGGATTGGATCCGATGATGAGTGGGTCGTCCTTGAGGAAAGTTAGCCTTTGCTCATTGGAGTTTGGAACTCCTGCGGGGTTCCACAAGGCTCCATCCTAGGCCCCATTCTCTTCTCTCTATACATGCTCCACCTCGGCCAAATCATTCAAAGGCACGGCATTTCTTTCCACTGCTATGCAGATGACACACAGCTTTATCTCCCCCTGAAACCCAACAACCGGTCAGATTTAATCAGCCTCATGCACTGCCTTGAGGACATAAAATGTTGGATGGCACAGAACTTCCTTCAACTAAACGAGAGCAAGTCTGAGGTCATCCTATTTGCCCCCCCCTGACTCCATCAAATCGACAACAGGCAGCCTTGGAAGCCTATCCTCCCTAGTCAAACCGCATGTCAAAAACCTGGGCGTGATATTTGACTCTGCATTAAAGTTTGACCAGCAAGTCAACGCTGTGGTAAAAGCCAGCTTCTTCCAGCTTCGCACCATAGCTAAAATCAAACCATTCCTCCAATTTGACGACATTGAAAAAATCATCCACGCATTCATTTCCTCCCGCCTAGACTACTGCAACTCCCTATACACTGGGATCAGCCAATCATCCCTGTCCCGCCTGCAATTGGTCCAAAACGCCGCAGCGACACTCCTGACGGGTAAAAGGGACCAAATCACCCCGATTCTGGCCTCTTTCCACTGGCTGCCAGTACAATACAGAATCACCTTCAAGCTCCTCCTAGTCACATACAAAGCCCTAAACGGGCTTGCCCCCCCCTCCCCATATCAAAAATCTTCTAACCCACCACTCTATCTCCAGGTCCCTCAGGTCGGCCGATTTGGGGCTACTCACTATCCCGCGGTCTAGGCTTAAGCTCAGGGGTGACCGCACTTTTGCAGTTGCAGCTCCGAGACTGTGGAACAGCATCCCTCTCCCCATCAGAACTGCCCCCTCCATCGACTCCTTTAAGTCCAGGCTCAAAACCTATTTCTACTCCCTAGCGTTTGAGGCTCATTGAGGGGGCACTGTGAACTGTTTATGTATGTGCTGTTATGTTTGTGTGCCATTGTATGTTCGTTTCTTAGTACCTGTACAGCACTTTGGTCAACGTGGGCTGTTTTTAAATGTGCTATACAAATAAAATTGACTTGACTTGACTTGACAAGCTATTTCTTTGATGGAGAGTCCAGGACTTTGTGGCACAGTCTCAAGTATAAAAGCTTAGCCATTTAGGACTGAGAGAAGGAGAAAGGTTATAAATCTTTGGAATTCTCCACCTTGGTTGTTGAGTATATTCAAGGCTGACACTGATAGATTTTTTGATTTGAAGAGGACGATAAAATGAGTTGATATACAGATAAGCCATTGCTCTCATTGAAGCTGCCTCAGAAAGCTTCATTGGCTTATTATGACCACGTGTCCTTTCCAAATAACCTTTTCCCCTTTATCACCTGAGATTTACTCAATCCTTTAAAGTAATGTTTTCCCTCCGCTTCACAGATTTCCAACTGGTGGTTTTAGTAAGAACTAAATGAAAGCTGTCCAGTAGCTTTTCAGTTTTTTGGGAAAAACTATTTTTAGTCCACATCAAGCTTATTGAAATAGACAAGGACTGAGTTCAGTCAGTAATGTTTTTTAAAATCCTAGAATAAAGCCAGTCCTGCCATTTTTTACGATCTCATGATATCACAAGCAAGAAACGTTAAAATGTATAAAACATTTCTGAAAAATAATTCTCACAGCATAGGACACACACAAGGTACAATGAAAGGTAGTGAATTAAATAATCAGGTCACCTGGTTCTGGTGTCGATTGAGGGATGACTTGTTATTTTTCGTAAAGTTTTATTAAACTGTTGTACGTCAATCATCCAAGTGATTTGGTAGGGTCTCAGTTTAATGGCTCATCCGCAATACAAAATGTATATCCGTGCAATGATCCTTCTCTGTTTCTCTGAAGTGTAATCCAAGGTGTGATGAACTCGAGTCTCTGGTGTAGAACTTCAGTGGGTAATTTATTGACTCAGAGGTAAGAGTGCCGTCTCTTAAGTTTCTTCGGTTTGAGCATCACATCTTTTTCCAAGGAAGATTAAATTCCTCATGAGGTCTTTTAGAATAAACTTAAAATGTCTTGTACATGTTTTATTGTGTCAGATGTAATCAACTAGGATCAGTTCAAAAGAGCTCAGATGATGTTATACATGGTGAGATTGGTCAATAAATTATTTATGATTCCTACTGAACAATCTGGGACTTTTAAATTTACACCATGAAATTACTTTGAAGTAGATAAATAGACTTCAGATTTTACTTGATGATAAATTTCCAAATGAAACTGAGTTTTTGTAACAATTTGGTTGGTTAAAATCTTTAGAGTCGAGCTGCCAGCGTGCAAAATATAAGGTTTTTACTTTCACTGTGGATGTAAGACCTAATGAAACCTCAAATTTATGAACATTCATGACTGAGGATTTGCAATAGTACATTGTTGCTTATGTTTCTGCTGCAGTAACTTGAAATGTATGCATGGTCCTGTCTTATTTTTTAATGTTTAGTTTATTATTGGTAGAGTGAAAAGCTTTTTTTGTTATGTGCTATCTGGTCAAAGAAAAGACTATACATGATTACAATCAAGTCATCCACAGTAGAGAAAGATAAAAGGTACTACATTTACTGCAAGATAAAGTCCGATTAAGGATTGTTCAAAGGTCTCCAACAAGGTAGATGGGAGATCAGGCCACATTCTGAGAGGACAGTTCGGTTGCCTGATAACAACTGTCCCTGAATCTGGAGGTCAAAGAGTCATAAAGTGATACAGTGTGGAAACAGGCCCTTCGGCCCAACTTGCCCACACCAGCCAACATGTCCCAACTAAACTAGTCCCACCTGCCTGCGCTAGGTCTATATCCCTCCAAACCTGTCCTATCCATGTGTAAAAAGGAACTGCAGATGCTGGTTTAAACTGAAGAATGTACCATATACCTGTCTAACTGGGTTTTTTTTAATGTTGGGATAGTCTCATCCTCAACTATATCATCTGACAACTTCTTCCATACACCCACCACCCTTTGTGTGAAAAAGTTACCCCTCAGATTCCTATTAAATCTTTTCCCCTTCATCTTAAACCTACAGTGCCCTCCATAATGTTTGGGCCAAAGACCCATCATTTATTTATTTGCCTCTGTACTCCACAATTTGAGATTTGTAATAGAAAAAAAATCACATGTGGTTAATGTGCACATTGTCAGATTTTAATAAAGGCCATTTTTATACATTTTGGTTTCACCATGTAGAAATTACAGCAGTGTTTATATATAATCCCCCCATTTCAGGGCACCATAATATTTGGGACACAGCAATGTCATGTAAATGAAAGTAGTCATGTTTAGTATTTTGTTGCATATCCTTTGCATGCAATGACTGCTTAATGTCTGCAATTCATGGACATCACCAGTTGCTGGGTGTCTTCTCTGGTGATGCTCTGCCAGGCCTGTATTACAGCCATCTTGAGCTTATGCTTGTTTTGGGGGCTAGTCCCCTTCAGTTTTCTCTTCAGCATATAAAAGGCATGCTCAATTGAGTTCAGATCAGGTGATTGACTTGGCCACTCAAGAATTAACCATTTTTTAGCTTTCAAAAACTCCTTTGTTGCTTTAGCAGTATGTTTGGGATCATTGTCTTGCTGTAGAATGAACCACCGGCCAATGAGTTTTGAAGCATTTGAACTTGAGCAGATAGGATGTGTCTATACACTTCAGAATTCATTATGCTACTACCATCAGCAGTTGTATCATCAATGAAGATAAGTGAGCCAGTACCTTCAGCAGCCATACATGCCCCGGCCATAACACCCCCACCACCGCATTTCACAAATGAGGCGGTATGCTTTGGATCTTGGGCAGTTCCTTCTCTCCTCCATACTTTGCTCCTGCCATCACTCTGATATAAGTTAATCTTCGTCTCATCTGTCCACAAGACCTTTTTCCATAACTGTGGTTGCTCTTTTAAGTACTTCTTGGCAAACTGTAACCTGGCCATCCTATTTTTGCGGCTAACCAGTGGTTTGCATCTTGCTGTGTAGCCTCTGTATTTCTGTTCATGAAATCTTCTGTGGACAGTGGTCATTGACAAATCCACTCCTGAAGAGTGTTTCTGATCTGTCGGACAGGTGTTTGGGGATTTTTCTTTATTATAGAGAGAATTCCTCTGTCATCAGCTTGGCCTACCAGTTCCTTTGCAATTAGTAAGTTCACCAGTGCTCTCTTCCTTCTTAATGATGTTCCACAGTTGATTTTGGTAAGCCTAGGGTTTTGCTGATGTCTTAACAGTTTTATTCTTGTTTCTCAGTCCCATAATGGCTTCTTTGACTTTCATTGGCACAACTTTGGTCCTCATGTTGATAAACAGCAATAAAAGTTTCCAAAGGTGATGGAAAGACTGAAGGAAAGACTAGGTGCTAGGATGCTATTAAACACACCTGAGCAATTACAAACGCCTGTGAAGCCATAAGTCCCAAACATTATGGTGCCCTGAAATGGGAGGACTATGTAGAAACACAGCTGTAATTTCTACATGGTGAAACCAAAATGTATAAAAATGGTCTTTAATAAAATCTGACAATGTGCACTTTAACCGCATGTGATTTTTTTCTATTACAAATCTCAAATTATGGTGTACAGAGGCAAATAAATAAATGATGGGTCTTTGCCCCAAACATTATGGAGGGCACTGTGTGTCCTCTACACCTAGATTCCCATACTCTGGGCACGAGACTGCATCTACCCGATCTATTCCTCTCGTGATTTTGTACACCTCTATAAGATCACCCCTCATCCTCGTGCACTCCCAAGGAATGGAGTCACAGCCTACTCATCCTCTCCCTATAGCTCACACCCGCTAGTCCTGGCAAATCTTCGTAAATCTTCTCTGAACCCTTTCAAGCTTGACAATATCTTTAGTATAACATGGTGCGCAAAACTGAACACAATATTCTGAATGCAATCTCACCAACGTCTTTTACAACTGTAACATGACCTCCCGACTTCTATACTCAATACTCTGACTGATGAAGGCCAGTGTCAAAATTGACTTCCTTATCTACCTGCGACTCGACCTTTCTATGTTTCTATGTTTTAAGGAATCATGCACCTGCACTCTCTGCTCTACAACAGTGGATGGTAGGCCTCTGCTCTACAACACTCCCCAGAGGCCTACCAACCACTATGTAGGTCCTGCCCTTGTTAGACGTCCCAAAATGCAACACCTGACACTTCTCTGTAGTGTGTGTGTGTTTTCAGACTTCTGAACCTCTTGCCTGATGAGAGGGAGGAGAACAGGGAGTGTTCTAAGGGGGGGTGACCTGTACAAAAGAGACGGGTTGCACCGTAACTGGAGGAGGACCAACATCCTGGCGGGCAGGTTTGCCAATGCTACGGGAGGATTTAAACTAGATTGGCAGGGGGTGGGATATCGTGCAGGACAGAGGCAGGTGAGAGGTTAGAAGTTGGTATGGAGGGTGGTGTGGGGAAAGGTTAGTGGACAGAATAGGCAGGTGAAAGGAGGAGAGCGAGGGAGAGCGTTGGTTTAAACGGCACGCATTTTAATGCAAGGGACCTGACGGGTAAGGCAGACGAGCTTAGGGCATGGATAGGTACGAGCGACTGGGACGTTGTAGCCATGACTGAAACCTGGTTCAGGGAGGGGCAGGACTGGCAGCTCAATGTTCCGGGGTACAGGAGCTTCAGGAGAGACACGGGTGAGGGAAAAAGAGGAGGGGGGGGGGGAGGGGGGTTTGCATTGTGGATGTCACGGCAATGGTCAGACGTGACATTACAGACGGTTCGTCTAGTGAGGTTATATGGGTGGAGCTGAGGAACAAGAAAGGGATGATCACCTTGTTGGGGGTGTACTACAGACCCCCGAATAGTCAACGGGAATTAGAAGAACAAATGTGTCAGGAGATTGCAGACAGCTGCAGGTCAAATAAGGTTGTTGTAGCAGGGGATTTTAACTTTCCCATTATTGACTGGTAAAATCATAGTGTAAAGGGTTTAAATGGGATGCAATCCCTCAAAAGTGTTCAGGAGAGTTTTCTTAAGCAGTATGTAGATGCCTCCACATCGTGAGAGGGCAACGCTGGATCCAGTATTGGGACATTGGGAAGGACAAGTTAATGAAGTGTTTGTGGAGGAGCCTTTTGGGACCAGTGACCACAGTTCGATTAGGTTTAAGATAGTTATGGATCGGGACGGAGAGGGTCCACATGTTAAAATGCTCAACTGGGATAAGGCCAACTTTGTGGGTATGAGAGACGGTCTCGCTCATGTTGACTGGAGCAGGTTATTTGAGGGGAAAGGAACATCGGCCAAGAGGGATGTTTTTAAAAGTGTACTGAAGAAAGCTGAGGATATGTACGTTCCCGTGAAGGGCAAAGCAGGCAAACGTAAGGAAACTTGGCTGACCAGGGAAATTGAGGCATTGGTCAAAAACAAGGATACATGAGACAGGTACACGCAGCTGGGATCAAGTGCATCCCTGGAGGCATTTTGGGATCTAAGGAGTAAAATTGAAAAAGGAGATCAGAAGGGCAAAAGGGGGCCAGGAGATAGTTCTGGCGGGCAGCATTAAGGACAATCCCAAAAGATTTTATAAATAAAGGGTAACTAGAGAAAGAGTGGGACCTCTCCGGAATCAAAGCGGTCACCTCTGTGTGGAGCCACAGGAGATGGACAAGGTTCTAAATGAGTATTTCTCCTCTGAATTTACCAAGGAAAAAGACAGTAGGACGGAGGAACTTGGGGCAGTCAATGGAAGTGTCTTGAGAGCAGTCAGTGTTACTGTCGAAGAAGTACTGAAGGTACTGTCGTGTTTGAAGGTAGACAAATCTCCAGGGCCTGATCTGATATATCCGAGGACATTGCGGGAAACTAGTGAGGAAATTGCGGGAGCCCTGATTGAAATTTACGAGTCCTTGAATACAGGAGAGGTGCCGGAAGACTGGAGGGTGGCAAATGTTGTGCCTCTATTCAAGAAGGGCTGCAGGGAAAATGCTGGGAACTACAGGCTGGTGAGCTTAACATCTGTAGTTGGTAAGTTACTTGAGAGTATTCTGAGGGATAGGATTATACAAGCATTTGGATGGGCAAGGGCTGATTAGGGATAGTCGGCATGGTTTTGTGCGTGGGAGGTCGTGTCCCACAAATCTGATTGATTTTTTTGAAGACGCGACCAAAAAGGTCGATGAGGGCAGAGCTGTAGATGTGGTTTACATGGATTTCAGTAAGGCATTCGACAAGATTTTGCATGGTAGGCTGCTCTGGAAGGTTAGATCGCATGGGATCCAAGGAGAGATAGCTGAATGGATAGCAAATTGGCTCCATGGAATGAAGCAGAGGGTGATGGTGGAAGGTTGCTTCTCGGACTGGAGGGCTGAGACTAGTGGTGTGCCTCAGGGTTCGGTGCTAGACCCTTTATTGTTTGTCATCTACATCAATGATTTGGATGAGAACATACAGGGCAAGATTAGCAAGTTTGCTGATGATACAAAAGTGAGTGGTTTTGCAGATAATGAAGATGATTGTGAAAGATTGCAGCAGGATCTGGATCGATTGGCCAGGTGGGCTGAGGAATGGTTGATGGAATTTAATACAGAGAAGTGTGAGGTGTTGCATTTTGGGACCTCTAAGGTCTGTGCAGGACCTACACAGTGAATGATAGTCCTCTGGGTAGTGTTATAGAGCAGAGGGATCTAGGACTGCAGGTACATGGTCCCTTGAAGGTCGAGACGCAGGAAGGTGGTCAAAAAGGCTTTTGGCACTTTGGCCTTCTTGAGTCAGAGTATTGAGTATAAAAGTTGGGAGGTCATGTTGCAGTTGTATAAGACGTTGGTGAGACCGCATTTAGAATATTGTGTTCAGTTCTGGGCACCATGTTAAAGGAAAGATATTGTCAAGCTTGAAAGAGTTCAGAAAAGATTTACGAGGATGTTGCCAGAACTAGAGGGTGTGAGCTATAGGGAGAGGTTGAGTAGGCTGGGCCTCTATTCCTTAGAGCGGAATAGATCGGGTGGATGCATATAGTCTCTTGCCCAGAGTGGGGGAATCGAGGACCAGAGGACATAGGTTCAAGGGGAAAAGATTTAATAGGAATCCAATGGGTAACTTTCTCACACAAAGGGTGGTGGGTATATGGAACAAACTGCCAGAGGAGGTACTTGACGTTATCCCATTGTTTAAGAAACAATTAGACAGGTACAAGGATAGGACAGGTTTGGAGGGATATGGACCAAGCGCAGGCAAGTGGGGTGAGTGTAGCTGGGACATTGTTTGCCGGCCTGGGCAAGTATCACTCTATGACTCTAAGACTGGTTATGCTGGTGGCCTTGCCGAGGCAGCATGGTATAGATGGAGTCGATGGAAGCGAGGTTGGTGTGCATGATGCTGTGGGCTACGTCTACAATTCTCTGCAATTTCTTGCGGTCTTGGATGGAACTGTTCCCAAACCATGCTGTGATGTATCCCGACAAGATGCCTTCTACTGCACATCTATGGAAGTTGAAGGTTGTTGGGGACATGTCAAACTCACCATGCCTTCTGAAGAAGTGGAGATGTAGTTGTGCTTTCTTGGCTATTGCTTCAAGCTCGCTGGGCCAGGACAAAATTGGTGACTGTGGGTCCGGAAGTGACTGGTGAGGCCAATCCGGGCCCGGAAGGCATGCCCACACGTAGGACACAAGTGGATGGGTGCTGCAGTGGAAGTGGAGGTAGCCCAGGCCTTGCGCGCGGTGCGTTTCCTCTGGGCCTCTGCAGTGCGTCTGTTCTCTGTTGCACGGGCTCCTGTGGTGAGCTCGCTACGCCAGGTTGGACAGTCCAGAGCAAGAGACTCCCAAGTGATGAGGTTGATGTCCAAGTCTTTGAGGGGCACTTTGAGGCAGTCCTCAGAATGGAATAAGGACAGATGAAATATGTCTGAACACTCCACTAGTTGGTCTGTGCAGTTCCTGAGGATGTGGTGAGGGATTCCAACTGGGCCAGTTGCTCTCCATTCACCCTCTGGAAGGATCTGCAACAGTGTCTCTGGGAAAAGGCACAAGTCTGACGGTACTGATGTCATTGCCATGTCATTGATCTTCTGCTCAAAACAAGCAGAGAATGCATTGTTAATCAGAGAGTGCTGCACTGTCATCGGAGAGGGCTGCACTGTCGTCAGAGAGGGCTGCACTGTCATCAGAGAGGGCTGCACTATCATCAAAGAGGGCTGCACTATCATCAGAGGGCTGCACTGTCATCAGAGAGGGCTGCACTGTCATCAGAGAGGGCTGCACTATAATCAGAGAGGGCTGCACTGTAGTCAGAGAGGGCTGCACTGTCATCAGAGAGGGCTGCACTATCATCAGAGGGCTGCACTGTCATCAGAGAGGGCTGCACTGTCATCAGAGAGGACTGCAGTGTCATCAGAGAGGGCTGTACCCAAAACACCCGACTCCGACTCCCTGATTTCTTGCGTATCCAACTCCAACTCTGACTCCGACCTCGACCCTTAGCTATAATAATTCTAAATCTGCCATGATGACATTGCACAAGATGGCATTTCATTAGAGCTACATGAATCATCAGGCTACCTTTTAAACCCACGTCCTTAAAGGTTTGGTTGTAGAGATGCTATTGTGGCTTTTTTAATTGTTTATTCTTGAAAAAAAATAAAAATTATTATGCTAAAAGAAAAAGAAAATACATATAGGATGATGACTAAATTAAAATTCCATTGAATTAAATAAAAATTATAAAAGCATTACTCCAAAATGTATTAAACTAAGGCCACAGGTATGAGCTAAATGGCTAAATTATGACAAAAATATTCTCAAGCGCAATAGAAATTAAAACTAAATGCATAAGTAGTTAAGTTTACTACAAAAGTACATACTCTTAGTTTCTTAGCCATTTCTCCATTTAGGCCTATAAAGGCTGGTTGTGAAAATAAAGTTACGGCTACACCATTTCTTACAACAAGTTCGATAAGGTGTTTCTTAAACATTTCTGTGGTCATTGTTACAGTTACTTTGTCTGTAGTAATGAACCTTGTCCGGGTTGTTCCTCGGGAGATTTGTTTTTTGCTGACTTTAATGCAATTGTAAGATTTTTATTGGTTCTTGTATCTTTCCCATTTACAACTTCTAAAATGTTAGGGTGGAGGGTGGAAATGTCTTTTCAAATTTGAAGCTCTTGTTGGAGCATTTTTTATCAGAGCCAGAGAAACAACTGAGTTTTGTTTCACACAATCTTCCACCATCAGCATCTTCTAACATACACTGACGCACAAAATGTATTTCATCTGTAGTTGTTGTAAAATATTAAAAAACACCAGATCTGGTTGGAGTTTTCTTTGCCGTTGAGAAAGGGGGCTTTAGATTTCAAACTTGCTAACTTGGGAAATTTGGAATTAACTCAAATTTTTTTCTTCAAAAAAGAAAAGAATTAATGACATTAGTGAATGAATAGCGTCTGAAATGGAATTATTAACATCTTTGATAGATCACAAAGTACGGGGTTAAACTACAGTAAATACCGGCGGAAGAACTGACATACTTTATTTACCTTTACTAACTCACTTTAGTAGTCTCTATTTATTGGTAATAATTAAATAATTTGAGGAAACCTGTTTTTAAGGGATTAGGGGAGTTGAGAGGGGCACAGCCCCCCCCCCCATTAGTTTAGGGTAGGTTAAAGAGGGGGGTCAAGGAGGGTGCAGTTAGTTTAGGTTAGCCGCTGTTTACTATACTTTTACCTAAATGAGCCCTAAACTTTTTTTTCCTTCATTACCCAACCCCTTACTAACCTTTTAACCTAGTACAGTGTGTCAAGCATCCCACTGAAAGTAGAAATTATAGTTTGTATTGATGAAAAATGACCAAATTCTTTGACGCTTTGCCAAGACTAGGGTTTACTGCTGTTGAGAAGGAATTATCACTGGCGATTTATTTTCCAGTATCATGAAAATTCGTAATCTGTATTCATTTATAATATATTTCCCCACAAATGAATGACTAAATTTACCTTTTGGATTTAGAAATGATCCAGACGTGTTCACTCAGTAGCAGGGGAGGGAAGTCAGCTGGTGATGGCGTTTGCTTGCGTTTTGTTTCTCGTCGTTCTGCCACCAGATGGCAGCACTGATGTGATTTATCATTCTCTCAGGTGGAAATAAAGTGTGCGGTATGTTTAAAAAGTGGGATTTTTTCAGATTTACGTGGTCTCTGAAATTTATGTTGAGGTGGGAGCCAGGACATTTTTACCGACTCCGACTCCAGCAGCACCAAAATTGCTCAGACTCGACAATAGACAATAGGTGCAGGAGTAGGCCATTTGGCCCTTCAAGCCAGCACCGCCATTCAATGTGATCATAGCTGATCATTCTCAATCAGTACCCCGTTCCTGCCTTCTCCCCATACCCCCTGAGTCCGCTATCGTTAAGAGCTCTATCTAGCTTTCTCTTGATCTTGTCATTGGAAGTCTAAAAATGTCCAAAGATGCCCAACGATATTTAGGTCTTGTTTATAATATCAAGCTGTGCGGTTACATGTCTGGCTCTTATCTTAAATTTAATGTATAGTTCTTGCTGCCTGAAAATAAATACATTTTAAGTTCTATCAGCACATAGAGAGAGGGTGGATGTGTTTAACTCCTCATTTCAAAAAATGGAAGTATCAGTTAGAGAAGCTTGAGTTTTATGACCTGGAACAGCAGTCATAAATTAATCTTAGCTTTATATAAAACAAGTGAGAATATGGAAGTGGCACACCTGAAATGCTGCTTTCATTTGAACCATATTAGTAAGAAAACTATGTTGTTGTGGCCATTGCAGAAACGTGGTTGTACGAGGGACACGACAGGCAGCTCAATGTTCTGGGGTGTCCATGTTTCAGACGTGGTCGATAAGGCAGACCTCCCAACCCTACCGAATTTGGCGGAAAGTTTCCACTTTCTTATTTCATATCCGCTATTCCGATCTTGCCTCACATTTTTCCGCAAAACACATGCCTTGCCGCTCGCCCTGCCTCTCGACCCGCCCCGCCCGGCCTCGCATCGATGCTGGCCCCGCCTCGCCGCTGGCCTCGCCTCGCCTCGCCTCGCTGCGTAGCGCAAAGCCCGTTGATGTTGAGAGGGCATGGGGTGTGGTGGAGGGGGGCAGGGGAGGGGGGAGTGGGGGTCGGGGGTGGAGGAAGAGAGGGGGGGAGTGGGGGTGGGAGGGGGGGGGAGTGGGGGTGGGAGGGGGGGGGGGGAGTGGGGGTGGGAGGGGGGTGTGGGAGGAGGCCGGGGGGTGGGGGGGGAGGCCGGGGGGTGGGGGGGGGAGTGGAGGTGGGAAAGGGGGAGGGGAGTGGGGGGGAGGGCGGGAGTCGGGGGAAAGGGGGGAGGCGGGAGTGGAGTCAGGGCGGGAGTCTGGATAGCACAGTAGGTGGGGGTGGGGGGGACATGGACTGTTGTGATTTGCTGTTGAAGACCACTGGAGCAAGTATGTCTTCAATTAAATTAGGTATGTGCATTTTCAAATGAAACTCTTCATAACTTAGTCATAGATTTTGTGTAAGGAAAAAGCAAAATAGAGAAAACAAAACAAAACAATTTTCTATGTGGTAAAAAGTATTTCTGTTCAATAACCTTTCAATAATAGTAGCATATACTCATGATAGGCCTGACATTGTACATGTAGTCCAAGAACTACAGACTGTTGGAAATAGTCGTTTTTCACACATGAATGTAGTGCAACGCATACACGCATCTGGCGTGCATACTTTTTTTTTGCTGAAAAGTTGCATTACGTGCCATATTATGAATTTTGTTGTAAAATTCTGAATTTTGGACATCAAAACCCTGGATTTGTAAAATCAAATGTTGGGAGGTCTGGATAAGGAGATAAAAGAGGTGGAGAAGTTGCTCTATTAGTCAGGAAACTGTCATGGCAACACTCACAGAGGACATAGGGGAGGGCTCAATCGCTGAGGCAACATAGAAACATAGAAAATAGGTGCAGGAGGAGGCCATGTGGCCCTTCGAGCCAGCGCCGCCATTCATTGTGATCATGGGTGATCATGGGTAGAGCTTAGAAATAACAAAGGTGTAAACACTCCAATTGGATTGTACCATCCCCCCATTAGCAAGCAGGAGATAAAGGAATAGATAATGTAGACAGTCTACCGAAAGATGTCAAAGCAACAGAGTTGTCTTGGTGGGTGACTTCAACTTCCCCACTATTGACTGGAACTTGCTCAGTGCCAAAGGCTTCGACGGAGCAGATTTGGAGAGATTCCTGAGAGGGTTTCATGTAAGAGTGGAAGAGCCTTTAGGGGATAGTGATCACAACTCCATAAGTTTTAAGACTGTTTCGAACAGGGAGAAGGCTGGACCATTTGAGAGGGTACTAAATTGGAGCAAGCCACACTACAACGTTATTAGGCAGGAATTTGAGAGGGTACAGTGAAAGCCGTTGTAATTGGGTAACTCCACATTTGACATGGATTTGTTTAAAGGCCAGTGGATTGTCATTCTGAACTGGCATGTTCCAGTAAGGAGGAAGGATAAGGATGGCAAAGTAAGAGAACGTTGGATGACCAGAGATTGTAAATCCTCTTCCCAGTTCACACAACATAACCGTCATCTCATCACCTAGAGTATGGTCCCAACCTCTGATCTTTCTCATTGGAGACCTGTGAACTATGTCGAAACAGACTTTATTGGACTTAATGTTCTTGTACTAAATGTTGTATCTTTTATCTATGCATTGTGGGCAGTTTGCTTGTGTTCATGTATCGTCTGTTCTTTGACTGGATAGCACGCGTACATTTCACTGTCCAACATAACAAGATTAAACTAAATTTTATCTACACTGAACTTTTATTTGGTCAGAAAAAGGAAGCAAATGCAAGGTTTAAGAGGATGGAATCAGACAGGGGCTTTTGAGGAATATAACGAAAGGAGGAAAGAACTCAAGTGGATGATGAGAAAGGACTAATGAGGAAAATCAAGGATAGTGTTAAATCCAAGGAAGAGGCAAACCCAACTGGGCAAAATTTAGAACTCAGAGGAGAACAAAGGGGTTAATTGAGAGGGGGGGAAAAGAGCATGAAAGAAAGCTTGTGGGAAATATAAAAACGGACTCCAAAAGCTTCTTTAGATATGTAAAAAGGAAAAGATTAATGAAGACAAATGTAGGTCCCTTACAATTAGAGACCAGGTGAATTTATAATGGGTAATAAGGAAATGGCAGAACAGTTAAACGAGTGCTTTGGTTCTGTCTTCACTAAGGAAGACACAAACAATCTCCCAGAAATACTAGGGGACCAAGGATCTAGTGGGAGGGAGGAACTGAGGGGATTCCAAATTAGTCAGGAAATGGTGTTAGGTAAACTGTTGGGACTGAAGGCAGATAAATCTCCAGGGCCTGATGGTCTGCACCTCAAGGAGGTGGTTCTAGAAATCGTGGATGCATTGGTGATAATTTTCCAATGTTCTCTCGACTCTGGATCAGTTCCTGAGGACTAGAGGGTAGCCAATGTAACTCCACTTTTTAAGAAAGGAGGGAGGGAGAAAATAGGGAATTATAGATCAGTTAGCCGTACATCGGTAGTGGGGAAGATGCTGGAGTGGATTATTAAAGATGTTATAGCAGCGCATTTGGAAAGCAGTGACAGGATCGGTCAAAGTCAGCATGGATTTATGAAGAGGAAATCATGCTTGACTAATCTTCTGGAATTTTTTTGAGGATGTAACATGTAGAATGGATAAAGGAGAGCCAGCGTATTTGAACTTTCAAAAAGCCTTTGACAAGGTCCCACACAAGAGATTAGTGTGCTAAATGAGACCACATGGTATTGAGGGTATTGACATGGATAAAGAACTGGTTGGCAGACAGGAAGCAAAGAGAAGGAATTAACAGGTCCTTTTTCAGAATGGCAGGCAGTGACTAGTGGGGTGCCGCAAGGCTCGGTGCTGGGACCCCAGTTATTTACAATATATATTAATGATTTAGACGAGGGAATTAAATGTGACATCAAGTTTGCAGATGACACAAAGCTGGGTGGCAGTGTGAGCTGCGAAGAGGATGCTATGAGGCTGCAGGGTGACTTGGATAGGTTGGGTGAGTTGACAGATGCAGTATAATGTGGATAAATGTGAGGTTATCCATTTTGATGGTAAGAACAGGAAGGCAGATTATTATCTGAATGGTGTCAGATTAGGAATAGGGGAGGTGCAACGAGACCTGGGTGTGCTTGTACATCAGTTACTGAAAGTAAGCATGCAGGTACAGCAGGCAGTGAAGAAAGCTAATGGCATGTCGGCCTTCATTGCGAGAGGATTTGAGTTTAGGAGCAAGGAGGTCCTATTGCAGTTGTCCAGGGCCCTGGTGAGACTGCACTTGGAGTATTGTGTGCAATTTTGGTCTCCTAATTTGAGGAAGGACATTATTGCTGTTGAGGGAGTGCAGCGTATGTTCATGAAGTTAATTCCCGGGATAGCGGGACTGACATATTATGAAAGAATGGGTTGACTGGGCTTGTATTCACTGGAATTTAGAAGGATGAGAGGAGATCTTATCGAAACATATAAAATTCTTAAAGGATTGGACTGGCTAGATGCAGGAAAAATGTTCCCGATGTTGGGGGAGTCCAGATCCAGGGGTCACAGTATAAGAATAAAGGGGAGGCCATTTAGGACTGAGATGAAGAAAAATAAATTTCACCCAGAGTTGTGAATCTGTTGAATTCTCTGCCACAGAAGGCAGTGGAGGCCAATTCACTGGATGTTTTCAAGAGAGAGTTAGATTTAGCTCTTCGGGCCAAGGGAATCAAGGGATATGGGGAAAAAGCAGGAATGGGGTACTGATTTTGGATGATCAGCCATGATTATGTTGAATGGCAGTGCTGGCTCGAAGGGCCGAATCGAGTAACAACCCTGAACAAGCCTCCATAGTGCTCTTTTAAATAGAAAATTGCCTATATTCACTAACCTCTGAACCGGTAATCGGTGGTCAGCGTGGATTTGGTGGGCCGAAGGGCCTGTTTCCATGCTGTAGCTCTAAATTAAACTATGTGTGGAGAAATTTATTCTCACCTTAGTTCCGAATAAGACGATATCTTATTTCGAGACTGTGGACCCTGCTTGGGCACACTCCAACCAAGGGAAATATTATCCTTGTAAAGCTTCTGAAATGTTTTGAACATTCAATGAGATCATTTCCCATCGTTCTAAACGCTAGGGTATATGTTTAGTTTAGAGATACGTCATGGAAAGGCCCTTCGGCCCATCCAGTCCTCGCCGACCAGAGATTCCCACACATCCTGCTCTCTCTCCACTTATCACTGCAACAATAAACTCCTCCCTGTTCACTGGCATCGTCCCGCCATCCCTCAAAATCGTTGCTGTCACCCCCATTCTGAAAAAACCTGGTCTAAACCCTGACACCCCAAACAACTTCAGACCAATCTCCAACCTACCCTTTCTGTCCAACGTTTTGGAACGTGCTGTAGCTTCCCAACTCAAATACCACCTCTCTACCAATAACCTGTATGAAACTTTCCAATCCGGATTCCGCTCAAACCACTGTACTGAAACTGCGCTCCTCAAAATCACAAACGACATTCTCCTCTCCTCCGACGCTGGCAACCTCAACATCCTCATCCTACTTGACCTCAGCGCCGCCTTTGACACCATAAATCACTCCATTCTCCTCACCCGACTTGAAACCTCCCTTAACATCACCGGCACAGCCCTATCCTGGTTCAAATCTTACCTCTCTGACAGACACCAGTTCATCTCCATTAACAACTGTAAATCCCCCACCGCTCCTCTCCCCCAAGGTGTCCCCCAAGGCTCAGTCCTTGGCCCCCTCCTCTTCATCCTCTACCTGTTCCCCCTTGGTCAATTAATCCGCCGTCATGGTCTCAACTTCCACTGCTTCGCCGATGATATCCAGCTCCTCATCTCCACCAAGTCAATCTCCCCCACCACACACTCTACACTGACAAACTGCATCACTGAAATAAAATCTTGGCTTCAATCAAACTTCCTCAAACTCAATTGCAACAAATCTGAAATCATTATCATTGGTCCAAAAACGCTCACCAAATCCACCCAAAACTTCATCCTCAACATTGATGGTCTCCCAGTATCCACCTCACCTCACATCCGGAATCTTGGAATCATCCTTGATCAAACCCTCTCCTTCGACAAACACATCAAACACATCACAAAGACAGCCTTCTTCCACCTCAAAAACATTGCCCGTCTCCGTCCACCCCTTTCCTCCACAGCTGCAGAAACCCTCATCCACGCCTTCATCACCTCCCGTCTGGACTACTGCAACAGCCTCCTCTATGGCGCACCCTCAAAAATCATCAATAAACTTCAATACATTCAAAACTCCGCTGCCCGTCTACTCACACACACCTCGATCCGTGACCATATCACCCCCGTCCTTTATAAACTCCACTGGCTCCCCATCCCCCAGAGAATCCAGTACAAAATCCTCATAACATACAAAGCCCTCCATAACCTGGCCCCATCCTACCTGACCGACCTCCTCCACAGGCACACTCCCACCTGCACCCTCCGCTCTGCCGCTGCCAATCTCCTATCCCCCCACATCCGGACCAAACTCAGATCCTGGGGGGACAGGGCTTTCTCCATCGCTGCTCCCACCCTATGGAACTCACTACCCCAAACCGTTAGAGACTCCTCCACACTCACCACATTCAAAACATCACTGAAGTCTCACCTGTTCAGTACTGCCTTCAACCACTGAAGGTCACCTCACCTTCTGTCTCCTTTCTCTGTTCATTTATTTATTTACTTATTTATCTATTTATTAATTTCCCTATGTTCTCAAAATCTCTGTAAAGCGTCTTTGAGTATATGAAAAGCGCTATACAAATAAAATGCATTATTATTATTATTATTATTAACACGATCCTACACACACTAGGGACAATTAACAATTATACCAAGCCAATTAACCTACAAACCTGTATGTAATCGGAATGTGGGGGAAAACTGGAACACCCAGAGAAAACCCACACAAGTCACGGGGAGAACTCCGTACAGACAGCGCCTGTAGTCAGGATTGAACCCAGGTCGCTGGCGCTGTAAGGTAGAAACTCTACCGCTGCGCTACCATCCATATTCAAAATAAAAATAGAGATTTCTGGGAATATTCAGCAGATATAACACATTTTATTTCTGCTCTTTGAGGCACAATCTGTTTAGTCTACTCACATGGGATAGCTGCATGCCTTCAGTCATAAGTAGATTCTTCTTTTGGTAGGGGGAATAAGAGCTGTACACAATATTTGGATGCTTTATCAGCAGGGCCCTTATTAAATTGTATAGCTTTTACTATTGTGCTCCAATTATTTTGCAGTGAATATAATTTGCCACATAGTTTCCTTTCCATATTTTTCACGTGTATGATAGATAATGTTTCGTGCTTTTAGTCATAGCATCATACTGCATGGAAACAGGCCCTTCATGCCAACCACAGTGGCCCATCTAAGCTAGTCCCATCTGCCTGCATTTGGCCCTTTGCAGTCCATGTACCTATCCAAGTGTCTTTTAAATGTTGTTATTGTGTCTGTCTCAATAGACAATAGACAATAGACAATAGGTGCAGGAGTAGGCCATTCAGCCCTTCGAGCCAGCACCGCCATTCAATGCGATCATGGCTGATCACTATCAATCAGTACCCCGTTCCTGCCTTCTCCCCATACCCCCTCACTCCGCTATCCTTAAGAGCTCTATCCAGCTCTCTCTTGAAAGCATCCAACGAACTGGCCTCCACTGCCTTCTGAGGCAGAGAATTCCACACCTTCACCACCCTCTGACTGAAAAAGTTCTTCCTCATCTCCGTTCTAAATGGCCTACCCCTTATTCTCAAACTGTGGCCCCTTGTTCTGGACTCCCCCAACATTGGGAACATGTTATCTGCCTCTAATGTGTCCAATCCCCTAATTATCTTATATGTTTCAATAAGATCCCCCCTCATCCTTCTAAATTCCAGTGTATACAAGCCCAATCGCTCCAGCCTTTCAACATACGACAGTCCCGCCATTCCGGGAATTAATCTAGTGAACCTACGCTGCACGCCCTCCATAGCAAGAATATCCTTCCTCAAATTTGGAGACCAAAACTGCACACAGTACTCCAGGTGCGGTCTCACCAGGGCCCGGTACAACTGTAGAAGGACCTCTTTGCTCCTATACTCAACTCCTCTTCTGGCAATTCTTTCTACCACCCTCTGAGTGAAAAATCTGCCCCTCTGGTCCCTATTAAATCTATCCCCTCTCACCTTGAACCTCTGTCCTCTTGATTCCCCTGTCCTGGGTAACAGACTGTGCATTCACCCGATCTATTCCCCTCATGACTTTATACACCTCTATAAGATCGCTCCTCAGCCTCCTGCGCTCCAAGGAGTAAAGTCCTAGCTTGCCAATCTCTCCATATTGTTCAGGCTCTCGAGTCCTGGCACCATCCTCATTGTGTTGGAAGGAAGATGTTCCAGCTGGAAGTCTGTTACCAGTGTAGTTCTGCAGGGACCTGTGCTAGATTGCTTTCTCTGGAACATTGGAGGTTAAGGGGGAGACTTGATAGATGTATATATAATTATGTTTAAAAGTTTAAAATGTGCCGGGCAAGTGTTTTACACAGAGACTGGTGGGGTCCTGGAATATATTGCCCGGGGTGGTGGATGGAGGCAGATGTGTCAGTGGCGTTTGAGAAACTTTTAGATGGGCACATAGAATTGCAAGGAATAGAGGGATATGGATCATGTACAGGCAGATGAGTTTACCTTGGCACCTTGTTCAAAGCAAATATTGTGACCCAAAGCGCTGTACTGTTCTAGGATAATGACATCCTTTCTATAGCAGGATAACCAATACTGAACACAATACTCCTAATGTAGCCTCTCACCAAGGTCTTGGACAACTATAGCATCATGTCCCAACTTCTATACTCAGTATACTGACTGTTGAAGGCCAATGTACCAAAAGCCTTCTTTAGAAACATAGAAACATAGAAAATAGGTGCAGGAGGAGGCCATTTTGCCCTTCGAGCCAGCACCGCCATTCTATCCTACCTACCTGTGACACCACATTCAGGGAACTATATAACTGTACTGCCATATTGTCTCTGCTCTACAACACTCTGGATGGCCCAACCATTCACTGTGAAGGCCCTGCCTGCCCTGCTTTGACTTCCTAAAATGCCACACTTCACACTTATCTGCATTGAACTCGTAGCCATTTTTCAGCCCACTTTCCGACTAGTAGTCTGTCATGACCAAAACTTTTGTTTTATTTTCATATATTTTATTTCCATCTGCCATGCCCTTGTTGATTCAGGTAGCCTGACTACATCCCCCTCTGCACCCTCCACACTGCTCATGTTGCCACCCAGTGTGTACAATGTGTAGATACAGTCCAACACATCTATGTGTGAAAATTGAAAGTTCATATTTCCTTCATTATGATAGCAATGTCAGCACCATTACCACGAGTAATTTGAAATATTAATAGTACAATAGTAACGCAGGTTGTTGTCACAAGAAAATATATACCATATAACCCCAGTAAGTAAAATCTGTTTGTTTCTTTTTTTTCAGTTCCCCCAGTTTTAGTGAAGGAATGGGCTGCTTACAAGGGAAAATCACCCCAGACTCCAGAACTGGTAGAAGCGCTCGCTTTTAGAGAGTGGACGTGTCCAAATTTAAAAAAGTTATGGCTGGGAAAAGCAGTGGAGGATAAAAACAGAAGAATGAGGGCGTTTCTAGCCTGCATGAGATCAGATACGCCTGCCATGCTAAATCCCTCAAACGTCCCAACGCATCTTCTAGTTCTTTGCTGTGTGTTACGGTAAGAGACACAAAGGAAACAAAGAGTCAATGAAAACAGATTGTTTGTATTTGTCTATTGTGAATGCCATTCAAGACAACATTTTTGCATCACGGTAAGTTCCCTATCCAGCGGATCCAACAAATCATCCGGCAATATTTCCGTCACCTACAACGGGACCCCACTACTGGCCACACCTTCCCATCCCCTCCCCTTTCTGCGTTCCGCAGAGACCGCTCCCTCCGTAACTCCCTGGTCCACTCGTCCCTTCCTACCCAAACCACCCCAACCCCGGGCACTTTCCCCTGCAACCGCAGGAGATGCAACACCTCCTTTACCTCCCCCCTCAACTCCATCCAAGGACCCTGTCTTTCCAGGTGAGACAGAGGTTCACCTGCACCTCCTCCAACCTCATCTATTGCATCCGCTGCTCTAGATGTCAACTTCTTTACATCGGCGAAACCAAGCGCAGGCTCGGCAATCGTTTCACTCGACACCTGCGCTCAGTCCGCATTAACCAACCTGATCTCCCGGTGGCTGAGCACTTCAATTCCCCCTCCCACTCCCAGTCTGACCTTTCTGTCATGGGCCTCCTCCTGTACCATACTGAGTCCCACCGGAAATTGGAGGAACAGCACCTCATATTTTGCTTGGGCAGCTTGCAGCCCAGCGGTATGAACATTGACTTCTCCAACTTTAGATAGTTCCTCTAACCCTCTCTTCCGCTCCCCCTTCCCAGATCTCCCTCTATCTTCCTGTCTCCACCTATATCCTTCCTTTGTCCCGCCCCCCTGACATCAGTCTGAAGAAGGGTCTCGACCCGAAACGTCACCCATTCCTTCTCTCCTAAGATGCTGCCTGACCTGCTGAGTTACTCCAGCATTTCGTGATACCTTCGGTCTGCAAACCTTTAATTCCACTTCATAATTTTTTTGTCTTTTGTTTTAATTTCCTATGAGGTGTTCTTGGTTATTTGTAGTGCTTTGGTTAATTTTATTGTGCACTGAAAATGCTTCCTAGGTTTAAAGCATGTGTCATAATCTTTCTTAGATAGGTAGGATAAGGGAAGAGGTCCTGAAAAGAGAATTCAGGGGGCTAGGAAGAGAGTTAAAAAAAAAAGGACTTCCAAAGTAATAATCTCAGGCTTACTGCCTGTGCCACGCGATAGTGAGAATAGGAATGGAGTGAGGTGGAGGATAAATACGTGGCTGAGGAACTGGTGCAGGGAGCAGGGTTTCAAGTTTCTGGATCATTGGGACCTCTTCTGGGGGAAGTATGACCTGTACAAAAAGGACGGGTTGCATCTGAACCCGAGGGGAACCAATATCCTGGCGGGGAGATTTGCTAAAATAACTGCGGAGACTTTAAACTAGTACGGTTGGGGGGAGGGACTCAAACACAGATAGCTAATAGGCAGTGTGTGAGGCAGGAGGCAGAAAAGGGAAACACTCAGACCCAATATGTAGGAGAGAAAGAAGGGAAAAGAAATAAACTGAGAATAAGAAATGATGGGTCCCTTAAATGTGTATATTTTAATGCGGCACGGTAGCGCAGCGGTAGAGTTGCTGCTTTACAGCGAATGCAGCGCCGGAGACTCAGGTTCGATCCTGACTACGGGTGCTGCACTGTAAGGAGTTTGTACGTTCTCCCCGTGACCTGCGTGGGTTTTCTCCGAGATCTTCGGTTTCCTCCCACACTCCAAAGACGTACAGGTATGTAGGTTAATTGGCTGGGTAAATGTAAAAATTGTCCCTAGTGGGTGTAGGATAATGTTAATGTACGGGGATCGCTGGGCGGCACGGACTTGGAGGGCCGAAAAGGCCTGTTTCCGGCTGTATATATATGATATGATATGATAGGAGCATTGTAAGAAATGTGGATGAGCTTAGAGCCTGGATTGACATCTGGAAGTATGATGTTGTGGCGATCAGTGAAACATGGTTGCAGGAGGGTTGCGATTGGCAATTAAATATTCCAGGATTTCATTGTTTCAGATGTGATAGAATCGGAGGGGCAAGAGGTGGGGGTGTTGCATTGCTTGTCAGGGAGGATATCACAGCAGTGCTTTGGCAGGACAGACTAGAAGGCTCGATTAAGGGGGCTGTTTGGGTGGAACTCAGAAATGAGAAAGGTTTAGCAACACTTATAGGGGTGTATTATAGACCGCCAAATAGGGAATGAGAATTGGAAGAGCAAATATGTAAGGAGATAGCAGATATTAGTAGTAAGCACAGAGTGGTGATTGTGGGTGATTTCAATTTTCCGTATATAGACTGGGAATCACATTCTGTTAAAGGGCTGGATGGTTTGGAGTTTGTAAAATGTGTGCAGGATAGTTTTTTGCAGCAATACGTAGAGGTGCCTACCAGAGAAGGGGCAGTGTTGGACCTCCTGTTAGGAAATGAGATGGGTCAGGTGACGGAGGTATGTGTTGAGGAGCACTTTGGGTCTAGTGATCATAATGCCATTAGTTTCAATATCATTATGGAGAAGGTCAAATCTGGACCAAGGGTTGAGATTTTGGATTGGAGAAAGGCTAATTTTGAGGAGATGAGAAAGGATTTAAAAGGAGTGAAATGGAAATTGTTGTTTTATGAAAAGGATATAATAGAGAAATGGAGGATATTTAAAGGTGAAATTTTGAGAGTACAGAGTCTTTATGTCCCTGTTCGGTGGAAAGGAAAGAATAATAATTTGAAAGAGCCGTGGTTTTCCAGGGAAATTGGACACTTGGTTCGGAAAAAGAGGGAGATATACAATAAATATAAGCGGCAGGGAGTAAATGAGTTTCTTGAGGAATATAAAGAATGTAAAAGGAATCTTAAAAAGGAAATTAGAAAAGCGTAAAAAAGATATGAGGCTGCTTTGGCAAGTAATGTAAAAGTAAACCCCAAGGGGTTCTACAGATATGTCAATAGCAAAAGGATAGTGAGGGATAAAATTGGTCCATTAGAGAGTCAGAGTGGACAGCTATGTGCTGAGCCGGAAGAAATGGGGGAGATATTAAACAATTTCTTTTCTTCGGTATTTACCGAGGAGAAGGATATTGAATTATGTGAGGTAAGCGAAACAAGTAGAGTAGTGATGGAAATTAGGATGATTAAAGAAGAGGAGGTACGGACACTTTTGAAGAATATAAAAGTGGATAAGTCTCCAGGTCCTGATAGGATATTCCCTAGGACATTGAGGGAAGTTAGTGCAGAAATAGCAGGGGCTATGACGGAAATATTTCAAACGTCATTAGAAACAGGGATGGTGCCGGAAGATTGGCGCATTGCGCATGTTGTGCCTTTGTTTAAAAAAGGTTCTAAAAGTAAACCTAGCAATTATAGACCTATTAGTTTGACGTCTGTGGTGGGAAAATTAATGGAAAAGATACTTAGGGACAATATATATAATTATTTGGATAATCAAGGCCTGATTAGAAACAGTCAACATGGATTTGTGCCTGGAAGGTCATGTTTGACTAATCTTCTTGAATTTTTTGAAGAGGTTACCAGGGAAATTGATACGGGCAAGGCTGTGGATGTTGTCTATATGGACTTCAGTAAGGCATTTGACAAGGTTCCACATGGAAGGTTGATTAAGAAGGTTAAATCGTTGGGTATTAATAGTGAGGTTGCAAGATGGATTCAACAATGGCTGAATGGGAGATACCAGAGGGTAACGGTTGACAATTGTATGTCAGGTTGGAGGCCAGTGTCTAGTGGAGTGCCCCAAGGATCTGTGTTGGGTCCACTGTTGTTTGTCATTTACATTAATGATCTGGATGATGGTGTGGCAAATTGGATTAGTAAATATGCAGATGATACTAAGATAGGTGGAGTAGTTGATAGTGAGGTAGATTTTCAAAGTCTACAGAGAGACTTGGGCCTTTTGGAAGAGTGGGCTGAAAGATGGCAGATGGAGTTTAATGCTGATAAGTGTGAGGTGCTGCATTTTGGTAGGACAAATCAAAATAGGACGTACAGGGTAAATGGTAGGGAATTGAGGAATGCAGTGGAACAGAGGGATCTGGGAATAACTGTGCATTGTTCCCTGAAGGTGGAATCTCATGTGGATAGGGTGGTGAAGAAGGCGTTTGGTATGCTTGCCTTTATAAATCAGAGCATCGAGTATAGAAGTTGGGATGTAATGTTGAAATTGTACAGGGCATTGGTGAGGCCGAATCTGGAGTATGGTGTGCAGTTCTGGTCGCCAAATTATAGGAAGGATGTCGACAAAATGGAGAGGGTACAGAGGAGATTTACTAGAATGTTGCCTGGGTTTCAGCACTTAGGCTACAGAGAGAGGTTGAACAGGTTGGGTCTTTATTCTTTGGAGCGTAGAAGGTTGAGGGGGGACTTGATAGAGGTTTTTTAAATTATGAGAGGGACGGACAGAGTTGACGTGGGTAGGCTTTTCCCTTTGAGAGTGGGGAAGATTCCAACAAGGGGACATAGCTTCAGAATTGAGGGACAAAGGTTTAGGGGTAACATGAGGGGGAACTTCTTTACTCAGAGGGTTGTGGCTGTATGGAATGGGCTTCCAGTGGAAGTGGTTGAGGCTGGCTCGATTTTATTATTTAAGAGTAAATTGGATAGGTATATGGATAGGAGGGGATTGGAGGGTTATGGTCTGAGTGCAGGTAGATGAGACTAGGTCAGGGAGAATGGTCGGCGTGGACTGGTAGGGCCGGACAGGCCTGTTTCCATGCTGTAGTTGTTATATGTTATATGTTATCTAAATCCCTTCATTTTATCACCTTAAATATACACTGATGAGCCAAAACATTATGTCATCATGGGCACTCTGGGGCTACGCAGCCCCATACGCAGCAGGGTGCGATGCACTGTGTATTGTGACACATTCCTCCCATGACCACCATTAAAATTTTCTGTGATTTGTGCCACAGTCGACCCTCGGTCGGTTTGGACCAGACGGGATAGCCTTCTTTGCCCTGTCGCCGGTTTGTGGTTTGTCCCTCCTCGGACCACTGTCGGTAGGTACTCACCACTGCTGACCGGGAGCACCCCACAAGCCTTGCCATTTCAGAGATGCTCTGACCCAGTCGTCTGGCCATAACAATTTGACCCTTGTCAAAGTCGCTCAGATCTTTACTCCTGCCCATTTCTCCTGCATCCAACACATCAACTTCAAGAACTGACTGTTCACTTGCTGCCTCATATATCCCACCCCTTGACAAAGTGCCATTGTAACAAGATAATCAATGTTATTCACTTCGCCTGTCAGTGGTCATAATTTTTTGGCTCATCGGTGTATTTTCCAATCATCTCAAGAAAAGCAAATGCCTCTTGAATTGAAAGGATCGTTATTATCATCCTTTTTGGGCACTAACAACTGATAGCCCTTTCTAAAAAGCTGAATAGAAATTTAAATGATAAGCAGCAGTTTGTTATCATATGATAAGAGATTCATATATAGTTTTGTTTGGTGTGTAATTGCCAATTCATATGGTTTTAGTATTTACCGAAGACATTTTATTTTACCTGCTCACAGACCAAATACTAGAGTTGAGAATAACATGATCTGATTAGAAAATGAACTGAATGTGCCTGTGTACGTGTGTTGTAGCTACCTGCTGCAGTGGCCAGGGGTGAGGATTCTGCGTCGCCACGAACTCGACGCGTTCCTCGCACAGGCTTTATCTCCAAAACTTTATGAACCAGACCAGCTACAGGAGCTTAAGGTAATCAACACTAGCTAATACTGTCACAGAAGAGTGGGCATTTGATTAAACGTCTTGTAAAATGTGTCCCAGTACATTTGTTTCAGTTGAATGAAAGTATCAGAAGTGGGAAACTAGGCAAAATATTCTGTGAATGATTTCAATTGATATTAAGTGCTCATTCTTCACTTTGTTCATTTTTAAATATGATGGCTTTATTAATTGATTGTATCTTCAAGGCAACAAGGATGTTTTGCAACATTTTGAATCGTGTGATTATGTTCATGTGAATTAATTTTCCATTAGTGTGGTAAAGGAGCTAATACTGAATGCAGCTTGGTGAGCTCTACCAAATGTTTATGTAAAATTGGAGCTCAGAATTGGAATCCTAGAAAGCTGAAGGGGCAGTGACTGTGTGGTAATGCAGTTGGCTAAGTGGTGAAAAGGTATTCTTTGGATAACTGGCAAATGTTTCTTGGTCTTCCCCAGGCATTGCTGCAATTATTAATGTAAACTACTGGACCAAGTGGACCCGTTGGGCCCATTCCTCGTAGCGGGGGGACAGGGAAGGGGAGAGGGTATGATTGAGTGAGGCCTGGACCCAAAGCCTCTCTTGTATTGTAGCACCCTCAACTCCCCACTCAATCCCCCCTTATCCCCCCCTCCTCCCCCTACTAACCCACTCCATCCCCCCTAGCTACCCCCACTTGCCCCTCCCCTGCCCCCACCCGGGAACGCGGGGGGGTGGAGTGGCTGAGTGTTAGACCAATGCAGTAGAGGTTTGGGGGAGTTTCAAAGGGGGTTCAGGGGGGATGAATTGGGTGAATGGAGGGTGGAAGAGAGGGGGAGATAATGGGGCTGGGGGATGGAGTGGGTGAGAAGAGGATAAGGGGGTGGGTTGTGGAGGGGATGATAAGGAGTTGAGGGGGTGTGGATGAGTGGGGCTCTTAAAAAAAAAAAAAACCTGAAACCAATTTAAGTTAATGCAGCACAGGTTTGGGGGAGTTTTAAGGGGGATTAAGGGGGGAATGGAGTGCGTGAGTGGAGCTCTGAAGAAAAATGCTAAACACAATTTCAGTTAATGCAGGAAAGGTTTGGGGGAGTTTTAAGGGGGGGGGGGTTGAGGTGGGAATGGAGTGCATGAGTGAGGGGATGGGGTGGCTGAGTAAGGGGAGGGTGTTAGACCAATGCAGTCGAGGTTTGGGGGAGTTTTAAAGGGGGTTCAGGGAGGATGAATTGGGCGAATGGGGGATGGAGGAGAGAGGATAAGGGGGCTGAGGGGAAGATAAAGGGGTTGAGGTGGGTTGTGGGGGGATGATAAGTGGGGTTGAGGGGGTGTGGATGGAGTGGGTGAGTGCGGCTCTTTAAAAAGCCTGAAGCCAATTTAAATGAATGCAGCACAGGTTTGGGGGAGTTAAGGGGGATTGAGGGGGGAATGGAGTGCGTGAGCGGGGCTCTGAAAAAAATTCTAAACACAATTTCAGTTAATGCAGGAGAGGTTTGGGGCAGTTTTAAGGGGGGGGTTGTGGTGGGAATGGAGTGCATGAGTGAGGATGGGTTGAGATGGGAATGGAGTGCCTGAGTGAGGGGGGGTTGAGATGGGAATGGAGTGGCTGAGTGAGGGGGGGGTTGAGGTGGGTATGGAGTGGCTGAGTGAGGGGGGGTTGAGGTGGGTATGGAGTGGCTGAGTGAGGGGGGGTTGAGGTGGGTATGGAGTGGCTGAGTGAGGGGGGGTTGAGGTGGGTATGGAGTGGCTGAGTGAGGGGGGGGGTTGAGATGGGAATGGAGTGGCTGAGTGAGGGGGGGTTGAGGTGGGTATGGAGTGGCTGAGTGAGGGGGGGTTGAGGTGGGTATGGAGTGGCTGAGTGAGGGGGGGTTGAGGTGGGTATGGAGTGGCTGAGTGAGGGGGGGTTGAGGTGGGTATGGAGTGGCTGAGTGAGGGGGGGTTGAGGTGGGTATGGAGTGGCTGAGTGAGGGGGGTTGAGGTGGGTATGGAGTGGCTGAGTGAGGGGGGGGGTTGAGATGGGAATGGAGTGGCTGAGTGAGGGGGGGTTGAGGTGGGTATGGAGTGGCTGAGTGAGGGGGGGTTGAGGTGGGTATGGAGTGGCTGAGTGAGGGGGGGGTTGAGGTGGGTATGGAGTGGCTGAGTGAGGGGGGGTTGAGGTGGGTATGGAGTGGCTGAGTAAGGAGAGGGTGTTAGACCAATGCAGTGGAGGTTTGGGGGAGTTTTAAAGGGGGCTCGGGGGATGAATTGGGTGAATGGAGGGTGGGAGAGGGGGAGATAAGGGGGCTGAGAGGGATGGAGTGGGTGAGGGGAGGATAAGGGGGGTTGAGGTGGGTTGTGGCGGGGGATGATAAATGGGGTTGAGGGGGTGTGGATGGAGTGGGGCTCTTACAAAAACCTGAAAACAATTTAAATGAATGCAGCACAGGTTCGGGGGGTTTTAAGGGGGATTGAGGGTGGAATGGAGTGCGTGAGCGGGGCTCTGAAAAAAATCCCAAACACAATTTCAGTTAATGCAGGAGTGGTTTGGGGGAGTTTTAACGGGGGGGTTGAGGTGGGAATGGTATGCGCTCCCCCCCTCCTCCTCCCCCCTCCTCCTCCCCCCTCCTCCTCCCACCCTCCTCGCCCCCTCTCCCCCCTCCTCCCTATTCCTTTGCTCCAGAGATGCTATCTGACCTGCTGAGTTACTCCAGCTTTTTGTGTCCTTCCTCGGTTTAAACCAGCATCTGCAGTTCCTTCCTATACATTTGCAATATTCCTGTCATTTGGAAGCATTGCCGACTCAAGTGATTCTTGAAAGATCACTACTAATGCTTCTACAATCTGAACAGCTACCTCTCTCAGAACCTTGAGGTGTAGTCTATCTGAAAGTTACAAAATGCTGGAGTAACTCCGCTTCCGCATCAACACATTATCCTGCGACATTTCCATCACCTCCACTGAGATACCACCACTAATCACATCTTCCCATCTCCTTCCTCCTTCTGCAGAGACGGCTCCCTCCGCAACACCTTGGTTCACTCATTCCTTTCCGTTAAAACCACCCCTCCCCAGATACTTTGCCCTGCAATGGCAGGAGATGCAACACCTGCCTGTATACCTCCTCCTCAACTCTATCCAGAGACCCCGACAGTCTTTCCAGGTGAGACAGAGGTTCACCTCATCTACTGTATCCGGTGTTCTTGATGTGGGCTCCTGTACATTGGTGAGACCAAGCGTAGACTCGGCAACCACTTTACTGAACACTATTGCTTGGTCCGCCAAGGTCCGCTGGATCTGCCAGTTGCTAATCATCTTAGCCTCCCTTCCCATATTGACTGTTCCATCCTGGGCGTCCTCCGTTGCCCGAGTGAGGCCACGTGCAAATTTGAAGAAAAGCACCTAATATTTTGTTTGGGTAGCTTACAGCCCAGCAATATCAACATTGAATTCTCTCATTTGAATCTATCTCCACCCCCACCCCCAAAACATCACTATTCCTTTTCTCCAGAGATACTATCTGACTCGCTGAGTTATTCCAGCTTTTTGTGTCTATATCGCAAATATAACTCTGCTGTTAAAGAAGTGCAAGATAAAATAGGCCAAATCAGCATGGAGACCCAGGACAGAAAGGTTAGTATGGGAATGAGAGTGTTTAGCAACCGGGAGATCAAGTAGGTTTAGGCGGACTTCAGCTAAACGATCGCCGAGCCTGTGCTTGGTCTCACCGATGTATAGGTATTCAAAACCTGGAACAGCGGATATAGTAGATGTTGGAGGAGTTGCAAATTAACCTCTGCCTCACCTCAAAGGACTGTTGGGGTCCTAGGACGTAGTCGAGGGAGGAGGTAAGGGGCAGGTGTTGCATCTCCTGCGGTTGCAGGGGAAAGTACCTGCGGAATAGGTGGTTTGGGTGGGAAGGGACGAGTGGACCAGGGAGTAGCGGAGGGAACGGTCTTTGTGGAAAGGGGAGGTGATGGGAAGATGTGGCTAGTGGTGGGATCCTGTTAGAGGTGGTGAAAATGTTGGAGGATTATGTGCTGTAGGCGGCGGCTGATGGGGTGAACGGTGAGGACAAGGGAGACTCTGTCCCAGTTGCGACTGAGGGGTGGGGGAAGCAAGAGCGGAGCTGCGGGATACCGAGGAGACCCGTGTGTGGACCTCACCTCGAATGGATGAGGTTCATGATTAGTAATTGTGTCAAAGGTTATGGGGGAAGTGCAAGAAATGTGGTTGAGAGGAAAAACAGATCAGCCATGATTGAATGTCAAAGCAGACTCCATGGGCCAAATGGCCTAATTCTACTCCAATGTCTGATGAACAGGATAATAATTTGCCTTAACACCATGTTTGACACAGGCGTTGTGGGCCGAAGTGCCTGTTCCTGTGCTGTACTGTAATATGCTCTAAACGTGATTAACTCTAAACCACCTCGTTTGTAGTTTAGCAGTAATATGAGAAGAAGCCCACTGTTTCTGGCAGATGGTGTATGCCCATCAAATACAGTGCCCTCCATAATGTTTGGGACAAACACCCATCATTTATTTATTTGCTTCTGTACTCCACAATTTGAGATTTGTAATAGATAAAAATCACACATGGTTAAAGTAAGTGCACATTGTCAGATTTTAATAAAGGCCATTTTTATACATTTTGTTTTCACCATGTAGAAATTACAGCTGTGTTTATACATATCTCAAATTGTGGAGTACAGAGGCAAATAAACAAATGATGGGTCTTTGTCCCAAACATTATGGAGGGCGCTGTACAGGAGGAAATGTTGTGAGAAACTCTTCATGGTGTTTAGGGATGTGCAGTAACTGGCTTTGTCAGCAAAGCCCACATCCAGGTGAAGTCGTAAAAAGAATCGTGAGACATTAATGTAGTTGAAGCGACTGAACTGGACTACCTACGAACACCAACAATAACTAAATAAATCACCAGAGCATTAGAGGATCCCTGTGAAGCACTGCTCCTATGTGGCGGACATCACGAGAAGAATAGACATAGGCCTTATTAACAAATTGCATGCAATGTCTGCCAGATGTAAGAAGTGAACAATGACCAGTTGGCCTCCACTAGAAATACCTATTATCATAGTTTCCACTGGCAGCCAATATTCATATTTACAAATGGATCTGATGGTTTTTGTTTTCAGATTGAAAGCCTGGATCCTCGTGGTATTCAGCTTGGAGCACTGTTTATGAGTGGGGTGGACATGGCACTGTTTGCAAATGATGCATGTGGGCAGCCAATTCCATGGGAGCACTGCTGTCCATGGATGTACTTCGATGGGAAACTTTTCCAAAGCAAGCTTATAAAAGTGAGCCGGGAAAAGATACCCTTGATTGACCTCTGCGATGGTCAGGTATGGATTGTAATAAATGTACAATGTGCAAATAACTTTGCTTACAAATAAGTAATGAATAAAAATAGTTTTAAAAATATGTGGTTAGGAAAATATGATATTTATTTGGTATTTTTTGTAATTATGTACTTTTCAAATTAGTGCCTTGTTTGGATTAACCCTTCAATAATATTGAAGAATACATTCCCAGGAATAAAAGCAGTGGTGGAGTCTGTGATAAAGCAAATCATTAAGGCATTAGAAATGGAGAAATGCATTACTGATGGGAACCTCGTACAAACTGTGGCATCTCTGCTGCTGTGTTGGAATTTTGCCAAACCTGCCCATCCCATTACTGCAGCCTGCTAAACCAGGAATCCACAGTGAATCCAACAATGAATCACTCTGCAGGGGCTGCCTGTGTGCAATCATGCTTGTGGGCTGGGGTGTGTAGGTTGGCCACTCAGCATTGAGATGTAACTCAACTGCCAAGATCAGTGCAGGCTATTTTGGGGGATTTTCAGGGGCTGCTCTTTATATAATAGATGCCCTTCCAAAGGATGGTGTTGAGAGAGACTGTAGAATTCAGATCGTCTGTAAACACATGGATCATAATATATAGGAGTGGAATTAGGCCATTTCACCCATCAATTCTCTGATCTATTTCGAGAGGACTAAAACATAAACTGATATTGGGGACTGATCTACTTTTCCTTCTCAATAGACAATAGACAATAGGTGCAGGAGGAGGCCATTCGGCCCTTCGAGCCAGCACTGCCATTCAATATGATCATGGCTGATCATTCTCAATCAGTACCCCGTTCCTGCCTTCTCCCCATACACCCCGACTCCGCTATCCTTAAGAGCTCTATCTAGCTCTCACTTGAATGCATTCAGAGAATTGGCCTCCACTGCCTTTTGAGGCAGAGAATTTCACAGATTCACAACTCTCTGACTGAAAAAGTTTTTCCTCATCTCAGTTCTAAATGGCCTACCCCTTATTCTTAAACTGTGGCTCCTTGTTCTGGACTCCCCAAACATTGGGAACATGTTTCCTGCCTCTAACGTGTCCAACCCCTTAATAATCTTATACGTTTCGATAAGATCTCCTCTCATCCTTCTAAATTCCAGTGTATACAAGCCTAGTCGCTCCAGTCTTTCAACCCTATTCTCCTGCCTTTTCCCCTCTCCAACGTCAGTAGATCTTTCATCGGATATGGAACCCAAAGCTGCTCACAATATTTCAAATGTGGTTTGACCAGTGCATTATCAAGCCTCAGCGTTAGAGCCTTGCTTTTATTATTCTAGTCCTCTCAAAATGAATGCTAACATTTACCAATATGGACTGACTCAGGGCAAGAGGATTAGAAGGGACAGAATTTGTTAGTTTTATCCAAGAAGGTTTGTTTAAATGTTATGTGGAAAGTCCTACGAGGAAGGACCATACTGGCCAGGTGGCTGGTGTTATGGTGGAAGAGCTTTTTGGAGACTGTGACCATAATTCCACAAGTTTTAAGATTGTTTTGAATAGGTACGGGTCTGGATATTGGGACAAGACAGATTACAATGTCATTAGGCACTTTCCAAAATGCAGCACCCCACATTTCACCCACCCAACCGATCAACATCCTGCTGCACTGTGTGATAACCATCTTCACTATCTACAATACTACCCACTTTAGTGTAATCCGCAAACTTGCTAACCGTGCCTTGTACGTTCTCATCCAAATCATTGATGTAGATGACAAACAGCAACGGGCCCAGCACCGAACCCTGAGGCACACCACTAGTCACAGGTCTCCAGTCCGATAAACAACCTTCCACCATCACCCTCTGCTTCCTTCCATAAAGCCAATTTTCTGTCCATTCAGCTATCTCTGTTTGGATCCCATGCGATCTAATTTTCCAGCGCAGCTTAACATGTGGAACCTTGTCAAATGCCTTGTTGAACTCCATATATACTTTTATATCAACCTTGTGGTCATATGTTCAAAAAACTCAGATCAGTTTTTTGAGACATCTCCCACTTACAAAACTGCAGTGACTATCCCGAATCAGCAATGGCCCATCTAAATGCAGACAACACCAAGACCTGAGGAGTTGCAGGCAGTAATGAAGGCTGTCAAAGTTTACAGTGGTATATAGATCAGCTGCAGAAATGGTAGAGAAATGGAGGCTGGAGATTAATCGGAGCAATTATGAGGTGTTGCACTTCGGGAAGGTGAATGTACGTTAATAGCGATACAGTTAATAGCAAGACCCTTATCACCATTGATGCATAAAGTGGTTGTGGGGTGCAAGTCCATAGCTCTCTGCAAGTGGCAACACTTGAATAGAGTTGTAAAGAAGGCACATGGTATACGTGCCTTCATTGGCCGGGGCATTGGATAAGAGTCACAAAGTCATGATGCAGCTTGATAGGACTTGTTTAGGCTGCATTTGGAGTATTGTGTGCAGTTCTGGCTTCCCATTATCAGAAAGATGTGGGGGATTTGAAGAAGGCGCGAACGAGATTTCCCAGAATACCAGCTGGATTAGAAGGTATTTGCTATAAGGAGAAACAAGCAGCTGTGTGGAGGAGAGCTCAAAAACAAAATTCCAAACAAGACAATGCATTGATATTACAAATAAATGACACAAAGTGCTGGAGTAACTCAGCGGGCTAGGCAGCATCTGTGGAGAACACAGATAGGTAACGCTTTGGAAGATAGACACAAAATGCTGGAGTAACTCAGCGGGTCAGGGAGCTCAGGGTCTCGACCCGAAACGTCACCCATTTCTACTCTCCCGAGATGCTGCCTGACCCGCTGAGTTACTCCAGCATTTTATGTCTACCTTCGATTTAAACCAGCATCTGCAATTTTTTTCCTACTCATAGGTGATGCTTTGGGTTGAGAATCAGTCTGAAGAAGGGTCCCGACCCGAAATGTCGCCTATCCATGTTTCGTAGAGATGCTGCGTGACCCACTGAGTTACTCCAGCACCTATGCCCTTTTTTGTTAAAAGGAGAGGTTGGACAAACCTAGAGATGAGGGGGAGCCTGATAGATGTGTATGCAATTTATGACAGGCATAAATAGTGCAGACAGTTAAAAAAGGTGAGAGGAGCAAAGTTTAAAAAAGGTGTACGGGCAAGTTTTATACACCGAGAGTGGTGGGTGCCTGGAACTCACTGCTAGGGGGTGGTGGGGGCCGATTCAATCGTGGCAATTAAAAAGGCTTTTTCATAGGCACATGGATATGCAGAGGATGGGGGGGTGGGGAATGATCATCACTTCAGGCATAGTGTAAATTGGCACCATGTTCACATGGACGTTGTGGGCTTATTCCTGCACTGATCGGCCTGTTCCTGCCCTCTACGCATCCAGATTCAGGGACAGTTTCTTCCCAACTGTTATCAGGCAACTGAATCATCCTACCACAACCAGAGAGCAGTGCTGAACTACTACCTACCTCTTTGGTGAGCCTCGGATTGTCTTTGATTGGACTTTGCTGGGTTTGCCTTGCATTACATGTCATTGCCTTATCATGTATCTATGCACAGTAAATGGCTCGATTGTTCTGCTCACCGGTTAGCACGCAACAAAAGCTTTTAACTGTACCTTGGTGCACGGGACAATAAACTAAACTGAACGGAACCATTCTACGTTCTGAACTCACAGATGTCAAAAAACCTGAATTGGAAGAAAAAACACTCATCAGGTCAGGCAAAGCAGGGAGAGAAATGCAGGATTAACATTTGAGTTCAGTGTTCAGAAGACCATCAAGTTGAAACATTCTGGTTCCCACAGCCTAACACGAATTTCTAGCATTTTATGTTTACAAATCAAAATATTGGAGACTATTTAAAAATAATAATAAAGAGCCCTTTTGTTGTCCATACTCGTGTATATGCTACCGTGCACCTTTGATTTATTGAATATTATTCAGGCATTCTAGAATAATAAGAATATTTTATGATTGATTCTAGGCTGATCAAGCTACAAAACTTGAAAAGATGCGTCAGAGTATTCTAGAAGGCTTAAACCTTTCCAGGCAAAGTCATCCTATTGCTTATCCTCCAGCACCCATGCATTTTTACCAAGCTGCAGTTTATCCACGGCCTCTTGGACCAATCCTGTCACATCATAATAGAGGACGAGGTGTGGGAGGTAAGTAGCATTGTTGTTTTGTCCATGCTGAATATTGGAGTTACAGCAAAATGAGTTCACCCACCAAGGTGCCACATCTACACTATTCCCACCTGCCTGCGTATGGCCCATATCCCTCTAAATCTTTCATATTGATGGACCTGTTCAAATGTCTTTTAAATGTATCTGCCTAGTCTGAGCTTGTTTACCAAGATGTCGGTATTTGCAACCATATCAGGCAACACCTTGCAACAAACACGTAAATCTTTGGAGTTACCTGAAGCCAATCTTGGCAGATAGACCCGTTTCTGTTTTCTAACCTATATCAGGTGATGACCATTGGTTTTCTGATTTTATTAATGCAATCTAGTATTTTAAATGAACAAAAATCCAAATCAGTCTGAGCATCAGGTCATGCTTGAATGTCACCTTCACGCAACTACATGGCCACATGTTTGCTTCCACAAGTGATGGCATAATGTTTTGTCAAGAATATTGCTCAACTTCTCTTCTGCATCCTTAGCACACTGATATTACTGATTTCTATTTGATAGAAATGAAAAGGTGCTAAATAATATATTGAATTACTATGTTGAACGGTTGAGTTTAATTTTTAATCCAGTCTAGTTTTATATGACCATAAATGTAAATGTCTTGTTATGATATTATTTTGTATAGGCTTAATTCAGTTCAAAATGTTAGTTTGCAGTGTAGAACTGATTTTAATTGATTAGGAATATTATTTGTGCCACTGGAATGAGTGATGAAAGAGTTAAAAGAAGTTAGAACATATACAGTAAATGGTAGGGGGCCAAAGATTGTTGATGAAAAGAGGGACCGTGGGTTCAAATCCATAGTTTCCTGAAAGCAGCAACACTGATAGATAGATAGATTAAAAGATTCAGCATGGAAACAAGCCCTTCAGCTTGCCGAGTCCATGCCAACCATCGATGGTTCTGGGTTTGACCACTTTTCACATCCATTCCCTAGACACTATTCCCTATACTCTATTCCCTATTCCCCATTCCTTATACTCTATACCCAATTTACAAAGGCGAATTGCCTTCCAGACCTGCACATCTTTGAGATGTGGGAGGAAACTGCAGCACTTGGAGGGAGAGCCTGCAATTCCGCGCAGACAGCACCCAAGGTCAAGGTCGAACCTGGGTCTCTGATGCTGTGAAGCAGCAGATCTAATGTGCCACCCTCATAGGCTAATGATGAAGGCATGTGGAAAGCTTGCCTTTATAAATTGGGTATAGAGTATACAAATAGGGGCAATTCAAAATAATGGTTAGACCATACTTAAGTGTTCTGTGCAGTTCTGGCTATCACACTGTAGGCAATATATGGTGAATACAGTGGAGGATTTCCTGGATTGGTGGACCTTATTTCTGGGGAGTGTTTGCATTGGCTGGATTTACTGTATCTGGAGCGAAGGAGGCTGAGGGATAACTAGATAGCAGTATATACGATAGTGAGAGGCATCGATAGGGTAGATAGTCAGAATCTTTTTTCCCCATGGTAGGGCATGAAAAAACAAGAAAGCATAAGTTTACAGTGAGAGGTAAGAGATTTGAGGGGAAAGGTGCATGCACATAGAGTGATTCATATCTGGAACGCACTCCCCAAGAAAGTGATGGAATCAAATACATTCGCTATGTTTAACATTTAGCCATGCACTTTAAAAGACATTTGGTCAGGTACATGCAAAGGGTAGGTTTAGAAAGCTATTGGGCCAAACTCAGGCAGGTGGGACTAGTGTAGAGGGGGATAGACACTAAATGCTGGAGTAACTCAGCGGGACAGGCAGCATCTCTGGAGAGAAGGAACGGGTGATGTTTTGGGTCGAGACCCTTTAGAGTAGCTGGGGCATGTTGGCCGGCGTGTTGGACTGAAGGGCCTGTTTCTAAGATGTACGACTCAATGACACTTAAATATGGAGCTAATGCAGGCCGATGTGATTAATGTGGATGGGCCAAATGGTCGGCCCGGATATGGTCATTGTCTCTCTGTTGTTGCACCCATCAATCTTTAGAAAGCACAAGAATCACGCAGTAGTTTATTCTTAATAAGGCTTCAGCTTTTCAAGTTTTTTTTCCAAAAAACGACCATGTCGCTGCTTTTTGGGGACAATCAAAGCTGGAAGAATGACTGGTTTTAAATCAGTTTTGAGAAATTAGAAGCCATTTAAATTACTGTTTCCAGATGGTAAATGATCTGGTTAGTGATAATCCATCTTCATTATAGGCAATGAAATTGAGAAGGCCAAGTCTATTGGTAACAGTGCCAACTGTGTCAGTATAAGGTTCCGCAGCAGTGTGAAAGGATACTTAAGATGTAGTAATTTATGCAATTTTTGAATTTATACTTGCAGAGCATGGCCATTAATTTTCTATATTTTGACCTCCAGGCATTTTCTTTTCACTTTGGTAATTCTTTGACCAGTTTATCAAAGGTTTGTCGATACAGTTTTATATTTTCCATCCTCATTTTGATCTACTAAAGTATACTATGCACGTTAATCACCCCCATTTCCATTTGCAGGTGTCCAGCCAATGCCCTCTCAAGGGGGAAAGCTGGAGATTGCCGGGACCGTTGTGGGCCAGTGGGCTGGCAGCAGGCGTGGCCGCGGCAGAACGGCCTTCCCTCTTCAAGTTGTTTCTGTGGGGGGCCCAGCCAGAGGGTATGTTGACCACGAGAGATGTAACAGAGTCCACTCAATAGTCCTGCACAGTTTAAATTCATGACTCAAAGCATTTAACTGAATCAAAGTAAAAGCAAACAAAACATCGTGGATTTCACTGCACAATGAGGTTGAACTTGCTCTATTTCTAAGAAACTGGGCAGAGTTCAAGTAATGGATGTAGACCAAGGATCAGTGCAGCATTGGAGCACGCTCTATGGGCCATGATTACAGTCGAGAAGGTGCTCAACGTCCTCACGCTTATGAAGGTAGATAAATCTCCCGGGCCTGATCGGATATATCTGAGCTCTGGGAAGCTAGAGAAGAAATTGCAGGTGTCCTGGCTAGAGATATATGAATCATCGACAGACACGGGTGGGATGCCACAAGACTGGAGGGTGGCCTGGGAACCATAGACCAGTGAGCCTAACATCTGTAGTAGGCAAGTTATTGCAGAGGATTCTGAGTGATAAAATATATACGCATTTGGATTGGCAGGCTGATTAGGGATAGTCAGCATGGTTTTGTATGTGGGAGATCATGGAGTTTTGTGACAAAGTGGCTAAAAAGGAAGATTAGGGCAAAGCCATAGGTTTTGTCTATATGGACCAGCAAAGCCTTTGACAAGGCTGCTCTGGAAGGTTAGGTTGCTGGGAATCCAGGGAGAGCTAGCAGGCTGGATAGAAAACTGGTTTCAGGGAAGGAACCAGAGGGTGATAGTGGAAGGTTGTTTGTTGGACTGGAGGCCTGTGACTAGTTTTGTGTCTCAAGAATCTGTGCTGGCCCCATTGCCATTTGTGTTTTTTATACCAACGATTTGGATGAGAACATAGAAGGCATGATTAGTAAGTGTCCAGATTACACTAAAGTGCGAGGTATTGTAGATAGCGAAGATAGTTATCAAAAATTACACCAGAATCTTCATCAGTTGGGCAGTGGGCTGAGGAATGGTCACTGAAGATTAATGCAAATAAGTACGAGGTGTTGCATTTTGGGAAGTCAAACCAGGACAGGAAATGCACTGAAGGGCTTTGGGGAGTGTTGTAGAGTAGAGGGATCTAGGGGTGCAGGAACATAGTTCCTTGAAAGTGGCATCACATGTATTTAGGGTGATCAAGAAGGTACATTGGCCATCATCAGTCAAAGAATTGAGTGTAGTGGTTAGGATGATATGTTAAAGTTGTACAAGATGCTGGTGAAGCTGCATTTGGAGTATTGTGTTCTGGTTTGGTCATCCTGCTATTGGAAGGGTTATTAAGCTGGAAAGAGTGCAGTGAGGATTTGCGACAATTTGGTAAGGACTGGAGGGGCTGGTTATAGGGAGAGGTTGGGCAGGCTCGGAGTATTTTCCTTGGAGTGAAGGAGGTTGAGAGGTGATCTAATAGAGGTGTATAGATAGGGTGAGGAGAATAGATAGGGTGAATGCACAATCTTTTAGTCAGAGTAGGGGAATCAAGAACCGGAGGACATAAGTTTATTGTGAGATGGGAAATATTTAATAGGAATCTAAGGGGCATCTTTTTCACAGAGGGTGGGTATATGGAACGAGGTGCCAGAGGAGGTAGTTGATGCAGGCATTATAACAACATTTTATAATTTTGACAGATACATGGATAGGAAAGGTTTAGAGGGATATGGGCCGAACACAGGCACATGGGACTAAATGGAGCATCGTGGTCAGCATGGGCAGTCAGGCCAAAAGGCCCGTTTCTGTACTGTATGATTATATGACTAGTGTCCATACTGAACATGACCTCAAGCTTATCTAAACTCCTTTGCCTGTATGTAATGTATTCCCTGTATTTTAATGAGCCTGTCTAAAACCTTCTTAAATGCCACTCTTTCATCTACTCCACCATCACTCCAAGCAATGAGTTCGAAGCACCTACCAAGGGCAGGAGGAGAGGAGTGTATGTAGAAGTTACCTAAAATGAGAGAATTCAATGTTTGTAAGCCAAATATGTGGTGTTGTTTCTCCAATTTGCATGTGGCCTCACTCTGGCAATGGAGGAGGCACAAGACAGTATGGGAATGGGAAGGGGAGTTAAAATGGTTAGCTAACAGGAGATCCAATAGGCCTTGGCAGATGTGTGTGTGTTCAGCAAAAAGGTCGCCCAGTGTATGTTTGGTCTCACCGATGCACAGGAGCCCACATGGGGAACAATGGATGCAGCAGATGAGGTTAATGGAGGTACATGTGAACCTATGTCACACCTGGAAGGACTGTCGGGATCCCTGGATAGAGTCGATGGGGGAGGTACAGGTGATCCATCCCCTGCGGTTGCAGGGCAAAGTACCTGGGGAGGGGGTGGTTTGGGTGGAGAGGGTTGGGTGAACCAAGGAATTGCAGAGGGAGCGTTGTCTGCAGAAGGCGGAGAGGGGTGGGGATGGGAAGATGTGATTGGTGATGAGATCACTTTGAAGGTGACGGTGATGTTGGAAGATGATATGTTGGATGCGGCGGCTGGTGGTGTGAAAGATGAGGACCCGGAGAACTCTGTCCTTTTTGCGTTTGGCGGGAGGGAAAGGGAAAGCAGAACTGCGGGGCACAGAATAGTGCAAAGGTAAAAATAATGTCTCCAAGTCTGTGTAGTTTGGAGCTTATTTGGTGGTTGTGGTGTTTAATAGCCTGATGGTTGTTGGGAAGAAGCTGCTCCAAAACCTGGATGTTACAGTTTTGGGGCTCCTGTACCTTGGTGCTGATGGCAGGAGTAAAATGAGAGTGTGGCCAGGGTCACTGATGATGCTGGCTGCCCTTTTGAGGCAGCAACTCCTGTAGATCCCTTCGATGGTGGGAGAACAGTACCCTTGATGGACTGGGCAGTGTTCACCACTTTTTGCAATCTTCTTTGTTCCCGGACGTTCAAGTTGCCGAACCAAGTCATGATGCAACCAGTCAATATTCCCTCTACAGTACATCTATGAAAGTTCAAGAGAGTATTTATCGCCAGACCCAATCTCTCCAATCTTCTAACGAAGCTGAGATGTTTATGGGCCTCCTTTATTATTGCATCAATGTGCAAATCTTCGTTAAGGCTCATGCAATCATCTTCTTTACCTCTCTTAATAATCTGGGATAAATCCCATCTGGTCCTGAGGATTTATCCACCGTCATTCAAAAGAGAGTTAGATAGAGCTCTTAGGGCTAGCGGAATCAAGGGTATGGGGAGAAGGCAGGAATGGGGTACTGATTGTGGATGATCTGCCATGATCACATTGAATGGCGGTGCTGGTTCGAAGGGCCGAATGGCCTCCTCCTGCACCTATTGTCTATGTATCTATGCTCTTCACGATTCCCAATACCTCCTCCTCCTTAATCTTAAATTGCCCTTGCATATTAGTATTCTCCACACTGATCTCACTGTCCTCCATGTCCTTCTCCTCAGTGAAAACAGATGCAAAGTTCATGTTCTGTATCTCACCTACCTCCCCAGGCTCCAAGCACAAATTCCCTTTTTGATCCTTGAGCGATCCTACCTTTTCCCTGGTTACATTCTTATTTTTAATATAGGTATAAAAACCTTTTGGACTTTGTTTAATCAGACTCACCAAAGCCATTTTGTGAACTCTTTTGGCACTTGGTATGAAAATTGATCTCACTAACTTCAAGAAACCCCTGCATTCCATCTCTCTCCATCCCTCCCCCACCCACGTCACACCAGCAATTTATTATCACCTCACTACACCTATTTCCTTTATCGCTGTGGCTTTTTTGCATATCTTTCATTCATTTGTTCAATATCTCTCAACATCATCGTCTATATCTTTAGTTTCCCTTTCCCATGACTTTCAGTCTGAAGAAGGGTCTCGACCCAAAACGTCACCCATTCCTTCTCTCCGCAGATGCTGCCTGTCCCGCTGAGTTACTCCAGCATTTTGTGTCTATTGTATGATTTATTTAGATTGACAGGAAAGTCTAGGTGCACATGGTGGTGATGTCGTCAGGGCTCTGTGAGGGGAGCTGGCGATCTCAGGCTTGTCCCGGCAGCTCAGTTCTGGACTTGTCCCGGCAGCCCAGTACTGGTCTCAAAGGAGGAGGTTCGGCGATCTCAGGCTTCTCCGTGTAGTTCACCATTGTCTTGAGAGGAGGTGCTGGCAGTCTTAGGCCTGGCCTGACTGCTCAGCTTTGGGCTAGAAGTGGAGGCACTGGCAGTCTCAGGCTTATCTTGCTGGCTCAGTCTTTGTGTGTGGGCATAGTCCCTCATTATCTGTGGCAGGTAAGTGGCACCTGGTGATCTCAGGCTTGCCCCGGCCACTCAGTCTTGGCCTCAGCGGTGTTGTCTGTCTGGGCTTTTTTCGGCAGCTTAGTCGTGCACACGGTGGTGCTGGTGGTTTTGGGTTTCTCCCAGTAGCTCAGTCTTCTCTCCCTAACCCACCCCCTCCTCTACCCCTCCCTCTCATCTCCGTTTGGTTGCCTCAGTGATAGGGACCAGGCCGGCATGCAAGGTGGGGGGCACTGCCATATGACGTACATTAAAAGTATTTCATACAATACAATATATCTTTATTGTCATTGTACAGGGGTACAACGAGATAGGGAATGCGCCTCCCATACGATGCAATACACTAATTAGCTAGTCAGTATTAATTTAAACAACCCAATGAAACAAATTGTAACAGTTTTACAACAGAATAAAGTGCAAGTAGATCTGTGCCGGTTCATTGTGCGATGTGACCATCCGGCTCAGCAGGACCGGTTCATAGCAGCTATGGCCCTGGGGATGAAGCTGTTCCGGAGTGGTGTTGGACATTTGGGTCCTACTCAGTCAATTCTTACTATACAAGTATACAGTCAAGCCATACACAAGTGGTACGAAGAGACAATACAAGTATACAGTCAAGCCATACACAAGTGGTACGAAGAGACAAATACCAGAGTGCAGAATATAGTGCAACAACAATATAAATCTACAGTTACAGCGGAAAAGTGCACATGGTCTGCAATGACATAGGTTGGAAGATCAGGACTGCACTCTATCTTACGGCAGGACTGTTCTGCTAGTAGTGGGCCAAATTCATTATTGACTCTTGTGGTATGAGCTTTCAAGCTTTTGTATCTTCTGCCTGACATTAGAGTGGAGAAGAGGGAATGACCAGGGTGAAAAATGATTGACCGGGTTGCTTATGTTGGCTGCCTTCCCAAAGCAGCATGAAGCAATAGATGGAGTCGATAGTGGGACAACTGGTCTGTGTGATGAACTTGGCCGCACCTACAATCTCTGCAACTTTTTGCGGGCTTGGACAGAACTGTTGCCAAACTAAATTGTGATGCATCCCAATAGTATGAATAGTATCAATTGAATGCACAGCATAATTTTCCCGGAGAAGGGGAAGCAACAACCGGAGGACAAGGGTTTGAGGTCCCTGCGGCAAAATGTAACAGGAGTCGGTGGGGCACGTTTTGCGCACAGAGAGTGGTGGGTATATGGAACGAGCTGCCAGAGGAGGTAGTTGAGGCAACATCTAAAAAACATTTTGACAGATACACTGGTAGGAAAGGGTTAGGATGATATGGACTAAACATAGACAGGTGGGACTGGCGTAGATGGAGCATCTTAGTGAGCAGGGCACGTTGGACCAAGGGCCTGCTTCCATATCATAGTGTCATACAGTGTGGAATCATGCTCTTCGGCCCAACTCGCCCATGCCGACTAACATGCCTCACCTACGCTAGTGCATCTGTAAAGGTTGGTAAGAATCATTGGCGACATGTCGAACTTCCTTAGACTTCTCAGGAAATAGAGGTGTTGGTGTGCTTTCTTGGCTGTAGCTCCAAGACAAATTATTGGAGATACTATATATCAAGTGCTTAGGAACTTGAAGCTCTTGATCATTTCCATTTAAGCACCAATGATGCTAATTGTACTCCAGCTCATTTCCTGAGGCCAAGGATTAGCTCGTTCATCTGATGACATTGGAGCCGAGGTTGTTGTCGTCGTGACACCAAGTTACAAAGCTCTCTATCTTCTTCCATTACTCCCTTGTCATTGTTGGCAATCTGGCCCACTAGACTGGTGTCATCTGCAAACTTGCAAATGAAGTTGGAGCAGAATTTGACTGCAGTGAGGGCCTAGAACGTATAGTTAGGGACTGAGAATGCACCAGTGATGAGAATTATTGTGAAAGATCTTTTGTCACGTATCCTCATTGATTGTGGTCGATAGGTCAGGAAGTCAAGGATCCGGTGACAGTGGGGGGTGCTGATGTTTGGAAATGAGGTAGGTTGGGATTATGGTGTTGAAGGGGGAGCTATAGTTTATTGACTTGAATGTCCTTGTTATACCTCGGTGTTCCAATGATGAGTGTGGGGCCAGGGAAATGTGCCTTGGAGCTGTTGTGACAGTAGGCAATCCCAATGGATTACGGCAGACTGGGAAGCTGCTCCATGATGCACCTCTCAGTAATCTGCCTTCCTGTTCTTGCCACCACAGTGGATAACCTGTGAGGTTATCCACTTTGATGGCAAGAACAGGAAGGCAGATTATTATCTGAATGGTGTCAAGTTAGGAAAAGGGGAAGTACAAAGAGATCTGGGTGTCCTTGTTCATCAGTCACTGAAAGTAAGCATGCAGGTACAGCAGGCAGTGAAGAAAGCTAATGGCATGTTGGCCTTCATAACAAGAGGAGTTGAGTATAGGAGCAAAGGGGTCCTTCTGCAGTTGTACAGGGCTCTAGTGAGACCACACCTGGAGAACTGTGTGCAGTTTTGGTCTCTAAATTTAAGGAAGGACATTCTTGCTATTGAGGGCGTGCAGCGTAGGTTTACTAGGTTAATTCCCGGGATGGCGGGACTGTCATATGTCGAACGAATGGAGCGACTGGGCTTGTATACACTGGAATTTAGAAGGATGAGAGGGGTTCTTATTGAAACATATAAGATTATTAAGGGATTGGACACGTTAGAGTCAAAACATGTTCCCGATGTTGGGGGAGCCCAGAACCAGGGGTCACAATTTTAGAATAAGGGGTAGGCTATTTAGAACAGAGATGAGGAAAAACTTTTTCACCCAGAGAGTTGTGAATCTGTGGAATGCTCTGCCTCAGAAGGCAGTGGAGCCCAATTCCCTGGATGCTTTCAAGCGAGAGTTAGATAGAGCTCTTAAAGATAGCGGAGTCAAGGGATATGGGGAGAAGGCAGGAACGGGGTACTGATTGTGGATGATCAGCCATGATTACAGTGAATGGCGGTGATGGCGCGAGGGGCCGAATGGCCTACTCCAAGATTAGGTACGTGGGTAGATTCATCTGCAGTCCTTCTGAGCTGCACCTGGCCATAACCTCACTGGAGCTATGGTCATGGAGGTTCCTGCCAGTAACACGGCGTGTTATTTTCCATGTTGTTGACTGATGTTGCATTGGCACAATGAATTCAAGTTTTGTACTGTCATTAAAGATTTTTATAACACTGTTTTGAAGAGCAGGATTGGTATCCTGGTATCCAGTAGTTACTTGTAGATCTTCATTGCTAGAAGATTATTAGGTCATTTTTTACTTTGCTGTTAATAGGAATCTGCTGCATGCAAATGACACTACATACATCGTAACAATAGTGACTTTCCAAAATGTACTGGAATGTTCTGAAAGTTATACAAAAGGTACCATATACCAAGGTACCAAGTTTTTCTGGCTGCTGTCTTAACTTGGAAAGAAATATGTTTGTATTTTACAATGTCGTTAGGTAATGTGGCTGTCTTGATGAAATGGCCAATTGTCTTTGTAACAGTGCTTGGGAAGACGAGGTGAAGCTAAATAATTTGCATGATTGGCGAGGTTTGTGTGATTGTGGTGGTGCACTGCAAGATATCGCTGGTTACTAATGTTTAGGATATGGCATCTGGATTAACCTTCCCCAGTTGTGCAGTGCCATTAAACTGCTGTCCACATGACAATATCCTTCACGTTAACTGGCATGGCTAGCTGCTTCCACTGCATTTTGACGGTCAGGTAGAATCACCTGGCCCACTGTCCAATTGTGAATCCACCCATAATTAGTTGCTCTCCTTGATGCTGGATGAACTCGCTGAATCCCCGACTTCATTTGGCAGTCAGACATTTGTCAAGTATTAGCATGGCAGGATGTGGGGTTGTTGAGGAAGACCATGAATTGGCGATGTGTGTTTTGATATAATACTCATTCCTTTCAGATGATTGACTTTTTAACCCTTGGTGACATGACTTTGCTTACACGGGTTGTATGAGGGAATGGGTTCTTGTCAATCGCCGAGAGACCCCATTCCTTGCTGCAGTGGCATTTCTTCAGTAATCGTTTCACTCAAGGCCCCAGGTGCATTGTGTCTGCCTTTCAAAGCACGGTCCAAAAGATTAAGCTTTAACCAATATGCCGATCTCTTTGCTGGTGAGAGGCTGGTTGGGAGGTGAACTGTGCATGGGGTTCGGCAAATCTACAAACCTCTTGGGGAAAAAGTGGTTTGTACTGACAGTTACATCCATGACCAGCAGATTCAGCCATGCCTCTCTTTTGCCATTTCCTTCAGTGCAGAGTTGTGGAAGGGAGTAGCCTGTTTTCTTTGTTCCATTAGTTGTCTGGCAAGTCGTAACCATCGCAATAGCTTTGGGCACCTATTGTAGCCACAATAATTGCAAGCTGGCTTGAAATGGTACAACAAAGGTAGACACAAAATGCTGGAGTAACTCAGCGGGTCAGACAGCATCTCGGGAGGGAAGGAATGGGCCGATACTCTTCTTCAGACTGATGTCAGGGGAGGTGGCGGGGCAAAGTCCCAAAACGTCACCCATTTCTTCTCTCCCGAGATGCTGCCTGATCAGTTGTGGTGCAAGCCAGTTTGAGAGGAACCTGTTATTATTTCCTTTGTTGCAGTTCCTGTGCAATTGTTCAGCTGTATAGTGCTAGATACTTGATACAATTATTTAACTTAACAAGCAGTGTGAAACATATACTGTCTGCATTGTAATCAAGAATTGCAAATTTATTCTGCATTGAGATCTTTGCATCCAAAGCTATTCAAGTGCTTATCAGTGTCTGAAAACTGATCTCTGTAAAATAAAAAATGGATATCGAGGGAAAAACGATCAACCTAAAGTGCAGTATATTCCATTTACCTGGACTATCGGGACTACTATAATCTACTATATAACTGTATATCGTACAAGTATTTAACAAACCTTCAATTTAAAAAAAAATATTGTGATAGTACTTGAATTGAATTGAATTTATTAGTCATTCAAAATTAAATTGAATGAAATTTCTTTACCATACAGACATAACAATAAAAAAGCAAACATAACACACAATTACATGAATTGAACATAAAGATCCATCACAGTGACTCTCCTGCAGGCACCTCCTCACTGTGGATGTTTATGTTAAATTCATGTAATTGTGTGTTATGTTTGCTTTTTTATTGTTATGACTATATGGTAAAGACATTCGAGGCGATCGAGGCTCCCGATGTTGAAGCCCCCACTGGGCGATGGGAGATCCTGCGGCCGAGCCGCGCCGGGCGGTGAAAGGTCCTGCGAACGGGGCGATTCATGCCTCACGATTCGGTGCGATCGAAGCTGCTGTGGCTGGAGCTCCCGAAAAGTCGGTCGCCAACCAGGGACCTGCGAGCTCCCTGGTTACAGACCGCAGGGCCCACGGCCCAAGCCTCCGAGAGTCGAGTCGCAGCCGCAATCACAGCGCCTACGAACGTCAGCCGGCTCCGCGAGTGCACAGGCTCTCTGCGACCGGAGCCCTCGCGGTCGATCCCAGCTGGAGGCCGCCCAGCTCCTCGATGTTAGGCTGCAGCGCCAACGGAGATACAACACGGGAAAAAAGTCGCATCTCCGTCAAAGAAAGAGATTAAAACGTTTCCCCACCACCCCCACGTAATACACAACTAAACCTAGACTATTACATCTAACATTAACAATAAGGCAAAGAAGGAAGAGATACAGCAGCCTGCAGGCGAGTCGCAGCCACAGACACAGCGCCAGCATCACTACTTTTGTAGCTAATAGCGCCACCTTTGGTTGGAGGATTGTAAATGATTGAATAAACCACAGTACAGCTGGGCAGTCACATGACTGCCCAGCTGTACTGTGGTTTATTCAATCATTGTAATAGTCTAGGTTTAGTTGTACCTGTAGTGTTAGACTTTGTGGGGATTATAAGGTGACCATAAACCAGGTACTGGAAGATAGCAGACCAGATACCCTACCAACAGCAGAGGATTTGTTTAGCACCCTCACAGGCGGCCAAGTCTTCACAAAAATGGACTTGACAAATGCCTACTTGCAGTTGGGTGTAGATGACGAATCTAAATCCAAGCTAACTATTATCACGCATTAGGGATTGTTTCAGTTCAATAGGCTTCCATTTGGTATATCATCAGCCCCAGGGATTTTTCAAGGGGTAATGACACAAATTCTAGAGGGAATTGAAGGTGTGGTGTGTTACTTGGATGACATCCTCATCTCAGCCCCTGACAGGCAGACACATGATGAAAGGTTGGAAGTGGTACTCAAACGACTTGAAACACACAGTGTAAGAGTGAAGGCACAGAAGTGTGAGTTCTTTCAGAACTCGGTAGAGTACTTGGGTCATAAGATAGACAAGGATGGTCTACACCCCACCAAGGGTAAAGTTGATGCGATCAAGAATGCGCCCACTCCCAGAAACATATCTGAGATCCGATCCTTTTTAGGATTAGTGCTTTATTATGGGAAGTTTATGCCAAATCTGTCCACCTGTTTACATCCCTTGAATGAGCTTATGAGAAAAGGTACCATGGAAGTGGACACGTAAATGTGATCAAGCTTTCAAGTCATGTAAAGCTCAGTTGACAGAGTTCAATGCTTGTTCATTACGATGTCAATAAGCCAATGAAGTTAGCATGTGATGCTTCACCATATGGTGTTGGTGCTGTGATCTCTCATGGGTTAGAAAATGGAGAGGAAAGGCCAATAGCATTTGCGTCTAGAACACTCAATGCCAGTGAGAGAAATTATGCACAAATAGAGCGAGAGGCTCTTGCATTGATTTTTGCCGTTGGAAGGTTTCACAAATACTTGTATGGTAGAAGGTTTGTAATCGAGACAGATCACCAGCCATTGACAGTGATCCTAAATCCAAAAGCACACATACCAACTCTGGCAGCAGCCAGAATGCAAAGATGGGCATTGATATTGTCTGCATACCAGTATAATATTCAGTATCGTAAGGCAGCAGAGCACAGCAATGCTGATGCCATGTCTAGATTACCTTTGGAATCGGAGGTTACCCCAAACAGAGAGGACTTGTTTTACTTCACTCATGTAGATGAGTTACCTACCACATCAGGGGACATTCGGAAGGCTACTCACATTGACAGATTTTTGTCAAGAGTGCAAGAATATATTACAAATGGATGGCCAAACAAATTGCCGAATTCAGAGGCAGAATTGAAACCATTCTTTGTACGTAGGAATGAACTCTCAGTTGACCAAGGTTGTGTCATGTGGGGAGCGAGAGTTGTAATACCTGAAAAATATGGAGTAAAATTGCTAGAAGATCTTCATGATCAGCATTTGTGAATGTGTCTAACAAAGAGTCTAGCTAGAAACTATCTATGGTGGCCTGGTCTAGATAAGGACATAGAACAAAGGGTGAAAGAGTGTAGCACATGTCAAGCAGTTGGAAAGAACCAACCCACAGTACCGCTACAGCCATGGAAATGGCCGGTTAGAGTGTGGCAAAGATTACACATTGACTTTGCAGAGTTAGATGGACAACAATTGTTCATTGTGATTGATAGTCACTCCAAGTGGGTTGAGGTGTTTTCGATGAAAAAAACGACATCCAGCAAAACGATAGACATTTTGTGAGGGTTGTTTGCGTCCTATGGATTTCCAGAGGAAATTGTGTCTGATAACGGACCACAATTCTGTTCACAAGAGTTTGCACAATTCATGAAAGGGAATGCTGTAAAACACACTAGAGTAGCTCCATACCATCCCACGTCCAATGGAGCAGCAGAACGCACAGTGCAAATTGTGAAGCGTGCATTAGTCAAACAACTGCTGGATCCAAATCCAAAGAAAAGACAGTTGTCTTTGTTTTACAAACTGGCTAACTTTCTGATTACTTATCAAAACACACCTCACACCACTACTGGTCAAACACCAGCTGAACTGTTCTTGAAAAGAAAACCCAGATCAAGGTTTTCACTGTTGAAACCAAACTTGGCTCAAACAGTAGAAGAGAAACAGGAGAAACAAAAAGCATATCATGATGGAAGTAGAGTAAAGGAAAGGAGTGTTGAGTTGAATCAGAAGGTAAAGGTGAAAAACCATCATCACAAGTGGGTGAAGTGGTTACCTGGAAGAGTAGTGAGAAAGTGCGGACCACGGACATACTTGGTCAAGATGTTTGGAAGTGGAAAGGTGAGAAAAGTTCACATTGACCATGCCTATGCAAGCACAGACAGGGTTGAAATCAGACCAATTAGACGAGTCAGATAATTGGGTTACCACTCAAGTACAGATACTAGATGAACCAGAAATGGTACAAGAAGGTACACAAGTTAGTGAGAGTTTGAATCAGCCTGAAAATGGAGGTTCAAGTGGGGTTGACAGTCAAACAAAATTGACTGATGGACTGGAATCTATGAATGTAGGTCAAAAGGAAGGTTTGACTTGATTAAAAATGAGTCCAAGTGGTTCTAAACAGTCAGAAACGTTTGGTCAGGGAAGATATCCAGAAAGAAGGAGAAACCCAGTGGTTAGGTTAAATTTGTGAAGTTATTTCCTGAAATGCACATATCATTGTATATGCAACATATATCCATGATGCCCTCATTTTATTCAGGTTATATAAAAGTAAACTATCAGACAAAATTGTAATAATTTCCTACCGTTGGTTATATTCAAAACAAAATGTCCACAAGGAAATTTTTTGTATTAGGGTGGAAGGAGCTGTAATAGCGCCACCTTTGGTTGGAGGATTGTAAATGATTGAATAAACCACAGTACAGCTGTGCAGTCATGTTTCCGGTCAGCAGTGAGTTAACTTGTTATTCTGTGTCTGAGCTCAAGATATCACACTATGTGATACTCTCCCATTGTTTTAGTCTGCTCCTGTTAAATGTATTTCATGCAGCTAAAGGTTATGCCTTTTTTTAAAAGACGTGCAAGAGGAATCATATCCAGCCCAGCTGCGAGCCGCTTCAGCAGAGGACCCAAGTACCACACTAAAAGTGCTGCTGTCTGGAACGTCAGGAATCAGGGGGTGAGCCACAAGAACATGTTGCTATTCCTTTTGTTAGAATTAAGCATATTGCCATTGATGGAAAACTTAATAACATCACATCCCATGGAACATAAACTGTTGAGGGTACTGTTGTATCGCTGACAATAAAGCATGCCAGGTGTCCTAAGCTGGAAAGAGTGCAGAGAAGATTTACAAGGATGTTGCCAGGGCTCGAGGGCCGGAGCTACAGGAATGGGTTAGGCAGGCTTGGACCTTTATTCCTTGGAGCGCAGGAGCCTGAGTGATGATGCTCCAGAGGCGTATATGATCATGAGGGGAATAGAAAGTGTGAATGCACAGTCTTTTATCCAGGGTAGGGAAATCAAGAACCAGAGGTCTTTGGATTAAGGTGAGAGGGGCAAGATGAAGTAGGAACCTCAGGGGCAGTTGCTTCACTCAGAGGGTGCTGAGTAGACAAGCTGCAGGACGAGGTTGTGAGGCATATATGAGAACAGCATTTAAAAGACACTAACAGGATAGGAAAGGTTTAGAGGGATATGAACCGAATGTGGGCAAATGAGACTGGCTGAGATGGGTCATCTTGGTTGGCATGGATGTGGCTCATAATCACTGCTATATATTCCTGAGTCAAATCTTTTCCAAATCTGGTGCTGACACAGCATGTAAATGAGTGATTGCACCTTTCTTATTTTGAACTCTGCCCATATTTTCTCAGAGGATGACACAAAGTGCTGGACCCTTCTGCCAACCCGAAAGGTCACCTATTTATGTTGTCCAGAGATGCCGCCTGACCCGCTGAGTTCCATCGCTTCACATCGTTTACATTGTTATTGTAAATCATCATCGTCATTGTGTCGAGTTATCTCAGACGATGATCTTTTCAGCTTTTCCTATCCTCGTGCTCCTATCATTCTCCCTCATTAGTAATGCAATTCCTCCACCTCTTTAACCTCCCTCTCTATCGCATCTGCTACATGAAAACCCTAGAACATTGAGCAGCCTGTCCCTTTTACAACTGTCTCTGTAATGGTTATGACCTTGGTACACAGTGATGGTGCTTTGGTTATGCTTCATATCAGCTTCAACCTTCGCCAGGACCTGCGCCCACCACAATCTGCCTGGGGACGCAATCTTACTGCTTCTCCACTCTGCACTGGACCATTTGAACACATACGTCAGGCTGTTGTTCAACGACTGCAGCTCGGCATTTAACGCCATCATCCACTCCAAGCGTTATCAAACTCAGGGAACTGGGTGTCACTTCATCCCTATGCAACTAGATGGTCGACTTGCTTATCTGCCGAACACAACAAGTTGGCAACTTATTGGCAACAACACGTCCGCATGGACATCCATGAACACAGGAGTGCCTCAGGACTGCGTGCTTCATTCCTGCTCTGCTCGCTCAACATCGTGACAGTGTACTCACTCCACACCCTGACACAATCCAATGCAATCTTTCAATTCACTGCCAATACCGCCACTGGTGGGTGAATCACGGTTAATGATGAGTCCGTGTATCAGAGGAAGATTGAAAGTGATTGAATGGTGCCAGAACAATAATCTTGTTCTTGACAGCAGCAAGACCAAGGAGTTGATTGTTGACTTTAGAAGGGGAAAGCCGACAATCCACTAACTCGGCTTAATCAACGGGGTGGAGGTGGAGGTGGAGGGAGGCAACAACTTCAACTTCCTGACTGCGCGTATCTCTGAAGATCTGTCCTGGACCCAGCACATTGATGCAATCACAAAGAAAGCCCATCAACAACTCTACTGCCTTAGAACATTGGGGAGATTCGGTACGTCAATAAATACTTTAATGAACCTCTACAGGTGTACAGGAGGGAACATATTGACTGGTTGCATCACAGCCTGGTTGGGCAACTCGAATGCCCAGGAGCGAAGGAGATTACTAAAAGTGGTGGACATTGATCATGGGTACTGACCACCCCACCATCGAAGGGATCTTTTGGAGGTGATGCCTCAAAAAGGCAGACAGTATCTTCAAAAAACCATGCCACCCTGCTTATGCTCTCATTCATTCCTACCATCAGGAAACAAGGACATTTAGTGCTGGAGTAACTTAGCGGGTCAGGCAGCATCCATGGAGAACATGGATCAGGTTGAGACCCTTCTTCAGATACTTCTGCATCTTAAATGTCACCTATGTGTGCCAGGGATGCTGCCTGACCAGCCGAGTTACTCCCAACATGTTCTGTCCTTTTGTGTATTAATCAACACCTGCAGTTCTTTGTTTCTGCATCAGGAAGAAGTTATAGGACTCTGAAAACCATGACTGCCAGGTTCAAGATTAACTTCTTCCCAACAATCATCAGGCTCCACAACACTAACCTCAACTGCGAACTAGTTTTGTTGAACTAAGTACCTTGTTTTTTTTTTTGCACTAATATTAGGGTTATTTATTAATTGATTTAAAAAAAACATATCTGTTTCTCATGCCTGTTATGCTGTTGCTAGTAAGAATTTAATTGTTCCGTTGTCGATACATCCGACAACTAAACACGTGACTCTACATAGTTTGATGCGCTAATCCGGACTCTTGTTCATCTGCGTTACCCATTATAATCCTCGAAATATATACACCTCAGCCCATCAGTTTCACCATTTACATTAATCTGTTTTTCCTCTCAAACATACTTATAACCTCTACATTCCCATCAATCCCTCCACTTGCTGACCTTCTGCGTCCATTCCTGTGCACCTACCTCTCTAGTTTAAACCCTCCAGAGTAGCACCAGAGACCCTCTTGGTTCCCCTCCAGTTCAGGTGCACCATCATTCCTCGTGCAGGTCCTGTTTGCCCTGAAAGAGTCCAAAGTGAACTCCCAATCTGAAGAAGGGTCCCGTCGCAAAGCGCCACCTATCCAAATTGTCCAAAGATGCTGTCTGACCCGCTGAGTTACTCCTGCACTCGGTGTCCTCCAATTATCCATATGTAAGTTCATAAGTCATAGGATCAGAATTAGGCCATTCGGCCCATCGAGTTTACTCTGCCATTCAATCATGGCTGATCTATCTTTCCCTCTCAACCCCATTCACCTGTAATCACTCACAAGCCTTGACACCTTTACTAATCAAGAATCTGTTCATCTCTGCCGATAAAATATCCACTGACGGACTCCACAGCCATCTGTGCCAATGAATTCCACAGATTCACCACCCTCTGCCCAAAGAAATTCCTTATTTTCCATCCTAAAGGAACGTCCTTTTATTCTGAGCCTGTGCCCTCTGGTCGTAGACTCTCCCAGTAGTGGAAGCATCCTTGCCACATCCACTCTATCCAGCACTTTTACTATTCGGTAAGTTTCAATGAGGTCTCCCCTCCTACTTCTAAATTCCAGTGAGTACATGCCCAGTGCTGTCAAATGCTCATCGTATGTTAACCTAATCATTCCCGGGATCATTCTCGTAAACCTTCTCTGGACCCTCTCCAATGCCAGCACATCCTTCCTCAGATACGGGACCCAAAACTGCTCACAATATTCCAAATGCGGTCTGACCGGCGCCTTATAATGCCTCAGCATTAGGAGCCTGTTTTTATATTCGAATCCTCTTGAAATAAATGCATTGCATTTGCATTCCTGACTACTGATTCAACTTGCAAATTAACTTTTTGGGAATCCTGCACCAGCATTCCCAAATCTCTTTGCACCTCCAATTTCTGAATCTTCTCATTTCGAAATAGTCTACGTCTTTATTCCTACTACCAAAATGTATGACTCCACACTTTGCTTTGCTATATTCCAACTGCTACTTCTCTGCCCACTCTCCCGATCTGTCCAAGCCCTTCTGCAGAGTCCCTGATTTCTCTACAATACCAGCCCCTCCACCTATCTTCATATCATCTGCAAACCTGGCCACAAAGCCTTCAATTCCGTCAGCCAAATCATTGATATGCAACGTGAAAAGTCACTGGCAGCCAACCAGAAAAAGCCCCCTTTATTCCCACCCTTTGTCTTCTGCCATTCAGCCAACCTTCTATCTATACTAGTATCCTCCATCTAATACCACGGGCTTTCATCTTCTTTAGCAGCCTCACATGCGGCACCTTATCAAAGGCCTTCTGAAAATCCAGGTAAACCACATCCACTGACTAACCTTTGTCTATCCTGCCATTTACTTCCTCAAAGAATCCCACCAGATTCATCTAGCAAGATCTCCCCTTTACAAAACCATGCTTCGGCCTATTTTACCATATGTTTCTAAGTACTCGAAAACCTCATCCTTTATAATGGACTCTAAAATCTTACAACCACCGAAGTCAGTCTCACTGGCCTTTCTCTGACGCATCTCCTCCTGCACCAGCTCCACGTATTGACCTGCACTTTTCTTTCTGCATTATGCCTACGAGGTGTAATCCTGAGATTGCAGCCCTGGTGGTCCTGTTTTTTTAACCTTGTCCCTCACTCCCTAAATTCTCTTTGCAGGACCTCACTTCCTTCTTTCCCTGTGTGTTGGTATCATTGTGGCCTCTACCTGCTCACCCACCCCCCAGTATGTCATGTGCCCACTCAGAGACATCCTTCGTACTGTCACCAGGGAGGCAACACAGCATCCTGGAGTCTTGCAGCCGCAGCAACGCCTGTCTGTAGCCCCGATCACATTGCTCGCTTAGACCTAGCCCAACCTTGTTCAATGAGCCCGCTGTGGTGCTGCTGCTATTTGCTCCTGGGAAGCCACCTTCCTCTCTCACTCCCCTCCTGCACAACACTACCCAAAATAGTATGCTTGTTGGAGAGGGAGATAGTCAGAGATAGGGAAATTACTACACAAACTGGAGTAACTCAGGCAGTCTGAAGAAGGGCCTCGACCTGAAACATCACCCATCCCTTCTCTCCATAGATGCTGCCAGTCCCGCTGAGTTACTGTAGCATTTTGTGTCTGTCTTCGGTTTAAATCAGCATCTGCAGTTCCTTCCTGCACTAACTGCTGGACAAACCTGCAGGCACAGCCGTTTTCCAGTCTTTCTGATGCAACACTCTGAACAGGAACCGAATGCAAGGAAATGACAAGCCTGTGATGAACTGGGCTGTCTGTGTTCACCATCCTCTGCTGGTTCTGGTGGTCATGAACACAGCAGTTGCTTTATCGTTCTGAGATGACTCCCATGAGGATACGTTTTATAGTGTATCTGTGGAGGTTTGAGAGAATTCTCAAACATGTCTAAACTCTCAGACGCTGAAGAAAGTAAACATGTTCATGCATTTCCAGATCACCGGGTCAGTGTGAAGAGACAACCTAGGTTGCTGGTGATCTGGATGTCTTGGAACCTGAACTGTTGACCATCTCTACGGCAGCTCCTTTCATGGGGACAGGGTGGTTGGTGTTCACCGTTTGTTTCCTGAGGTCAATAAGCAACTCTTTTCCTTTGCTGACGTTATGGGCTACCATACTGTACTGAGATCATGACACGAGATTCTGAATCACTTTCTTGTACTTCGTCTCGTTGGAGATCCAAGTGACCACAGTGGTGTTGTGGGTAAATTTAAAGGTTAAGTTGATGTTGTGCTTGGCCACACAGTCAATGAGCAAAGGATTGAGCACACCATGTTGAAGGTCAGGGTGGAGGAAGCGTTATGACCAATTCTAAACAACCGTGGTCTGCTGGGCAGCAGGTTTAGTTTAGAGACACAGCATGGAAACAGGCCCTTTGGCCCATCGAGTCCATGTCGACCATCGATCACCTGCTCACACAAGTTCTATGCCATCTCACCATCTCATCCACTCCCTCTACACAAGGGGCAATTCACAGAGGCCAATTAACCTACAAACTCGCACTTTTACAGAATTTAAAACGTCTCCGCCTTCTACACTCATTTACTAAGCCCGTATCTTCTGCATCCAATGACACTTCTCTCCCCTTTTATAATGTTTCCTGATGTAATTCTAACCCTGGTCCGTGAGGTGCACAAACATGCTGGTGTTGGTTGGTGCAACACCCTGGCACAAGAACACAGCTGACATTCTGAGACATGGGTTATAATCTCAGTCACAGGGCAAGAGATTTGTTTCTTTACTTTGGCGATGAACTTATGAAATTGTCTGTCAGAGTAGGCAAGACACTGGCTAAATCACCCAACGCATTTAAAAAATAGGTAGATTTCTCTACTGAAAAGGCATAAATAGACATGGGGAGAGAATGGAAATATATTATTGAGATAGCACAATTCTAGATAACCCCTCCCCCCAATGAATCCACTAAGGGGCAACTGGCCTACCCCTGTGCGTACTGATTATATCTGTATAACCCCAGGTTCCCAACCATGAAGAGTAATGACCTGAAAGGCATTACGGAATATCTTGCACCATTGCAAAGCATTGTGATGACATTCTACTCTGATATACTGTTTGCCAACATTATTATTTCAATGGCTATTTTCTGACGAACACATGCTCATCTATGATCGTGCTATCTCAATGCAATATTTCCATTCTCTATCTCCATACCTAGATGCCTTTTAAGTTGAGAAACTGACCTATTTAAAAAAATATACTGTGATTTACCCATTATTTTTCTTTCTCTGAAATCTAGGCAGAATAGATTTTTAAAGAAGGTGCCCCATATATAATATAAAATGAAAACATTAAAAGGTGGTAATATTCATCAAGTGAATGTTGCCTGGATTTGGAGGTATTAGCTACAGGGAGAGGTTGGACAGACTTGGATCGTTTTCTCCAGATTGCCAGAGAGTGCGGGGAGACCTGATAGAGTAGATAAAATGAGAGGCATAAATAGGGTGGACTGTCTGAACCTTTTTCACAGGATGGAAAAACCAAATACTAGAAGGCATAGCTTTAAGGTGAAAGGGGCAAAGTTTAAGGGAAATGAGTCTGTCATCACGTCCCATCACGCCAAACTCTTTCATCACTTACAGAGGTCACGTTAAATAGTGTCATTTTGAAAAGTACCGACAATGGGCCTAGAATCATATGGTCTTTGTGATTTTTGGAATGGGCCTAGAATCACATGGTCTTTGTGTTAAGGGAGTGGGAAAGACAAGTGAGGTAGTGATGATTAAGGTGCAGATCTGTGGTGAAATCTCAATTTATTGAGCAGATAACAATGAGCTGCGTAAACACGTATTCCATGATCTTATCCAGAATATAGTTCACAGATACATATATATTGTCGGCAAAGTTATTGTCTTATTATAACATTTTACTAAGTAGTTGAAATGTTTCTGGTTTATGTGCTTATTTTTCCGTTGGACGACAGGTTCAGCCAGCCTATGCTGCTTCCGCAGAAGAAGTTGCTCAAGAATTGAAGGGGCCTGTACATGTAGGAAACCATGATTCAGAGGAACATGGGAAGACTCAATCCGGCCTTGTAGCAGATTCTTCAGATATCCCTCTTGCTGAAAATGGAGCTTCAGATGAGAGGAAACCCATTTCCCAGCTGGATGGAGACAAAGGAGACGTCAGGGCTTCCAATGAAACTGAAAGTGCCTTGAATAATGACTCTAAAATATGCAATACAACTCCTCACTTAAATGCACTAATTACAGATGGCGGTTGCAATAGAGATGAAAATCTTGGTACTGCTGTCCTGAACAAGGAAGAGTAATGTTGTTGTTGTTTTATGTTGAGGAGGTGAAGGATGTTTGGAAGGTTACAGAATAGGAATATTTGTAAAGGATGGCCTACAGTCGCATACATTATTTTCTTCTCAGAGAAACAAGGACATTGGAAATTCGGATCCATCTTAGATGTCAGCTGTTTAACAAGCAATCTTCTAGCCAGTTGCAGTCGAATGCTACAAAATGCAGTGAAGAGCATTTGACTCCCACATTTGACACGATGTTACAAGACATTCAAACTGGTTGAGATGAGTTTCATTTTATTATGGAAGGTAAAGCAAATATGGCTTTAATTTGGCAGTCTTTAATAGGTTAAAATACAGTACAGTACTTGGCACCATAACTTTGCCATCTTAATTGATTTTATGTGTTGTGTCAGTTGCTTATTTTAAGATTAAAATTTCATTAAAAATGGACAGAACCACAAAAAAAAATCTATTACTTCAATGTCATTAGTTTTGGTGTGGTTATGTCAGCAAATGATTCTTAAAACTAAAATAATTCAATGTTAAGTTACTAGGAAGTAATATCGCAGCTTCGGTTTTGGCAATCTTTAAGAAAAAGCGAATATATGTAAGAAGCAAATTACATGTCAAGAAACAACTGAAACCATTCATTGAAGATGCAGACGACCTTTAAAAAGTAAAACGTCACCTTACAATTGAGAATTTTGTGAATAAGACAGCTCTTACCACGCATCCGTGAATCAATGAAATCAGTGGTTTTTGAATCAAGTGTAGACATTAGTACTACTTCGGCTAAACTTCTGCATGGTTCATAATTTTTGAAGTGTGTAGTTAATATTATGCATGTTATCGTCTTTCTTCCATCCTACAAGTACTGTGCCCATTTGCAAATTTTAAAACAGTTAGTCATAGTCCTATAAAAAAATGTTTAAATATGTTTAGTCATTAACTGATCTTGCTCTAACCTTAAATTTTGTGGTTATTGACCTATGTTGCATTTATTCTAAAACCTACAAAAGTTATCTAGCCACTGAATGATTAATGTTAACCTGGTGTATTCATTGCTACTGTATTCATATTGTTCTCTGTTGCTGTTTTATGCATTTGTATTAGCAAAGTGATCTTTCTACAAAATTCTTGAAAAGCTTTAATTGTCAAAAAAATATTCCCCTACATAGCAGACAATTCAGCAAATTGCTCGTTCTTAAAATTTCCCGTCAAGAGTTTAGTATAAGCAGGTATACTTGTATTGTTTTGCTGTTTCATTAGTGTTTCAAATCAGATGTATTTTGAATCAAAAATCTTTATTATTTCATTATAATTTTTCTGATGCTCTTCATCACACATTAGTGAACGGAAATAAAATGTAACGCCCCACTCCCCCCACTCCCAAACTCCCCTGCCCACAACAGCTACATAGTACCTTTTCTGTAAGTTGAAAGAAGTTCTACCTACATATGGATTGTGCAAGAATGAACTACTGTTGGGTTGCTTGGTTGTTGATGGATTATGATGTGGTGTAATACTGGAAGGCTATTGAATGCAACTTACAATGCTTAATAAAAATCTTTATTCTTTTAGTATAAACCATTGTCTTTTTTTCTTTGTCTGGATGAATCAGCCTGAATTTTGTTAGGAATTTGTGAACAAGTCAAATTGAAGTTTCTTCTGTTGATGGTTATTTAAAATCTGAATGATGCAATTTCTTAACCTACCTGCAAGGAACAGCAATAACTAACTGTATGGATCGGGGTTGTGTGAATGGTCATTTTAATTTGCTTTGAGATTATCATTCTCATCTAAGGATGACTTTTTGTACGGAACATTGAAACAATTCTAAGAATATATGTCTGTTTCACAAATATTTTTTGCATTATTTTATAAAGTCCTCAGCATGTCAGACAGTATCAGAGTTACACAGAGTTAAATAACCTTTCATTAGAACTAAGTCAAGTTAGAGATAAAGTAATTTCTAAGATCCCCTGGGTTTATTCTCTTATTTTCATATTTTAATAAAAGAGATAACATGGCCAGCTAGTCTCTTGGTGCAACAAATGCAACTTCACTCACCAATGCTCCAATTACCAGGTGGGACATCAAATAAAATAATAGTTCAATCAACATTTAACCATCAACATCACACCATTTGGCGTTGCCAATGTTTTGATGAAGACTTTAGAGATACTGCGTGGAAACATGCCCTTCATAGAAAATAGGTGCAGGAGGAGGCCATTCGACCCTATATTCCAGGGGCGTGGCTGTGTTCTGTGGCTGTGTTCTGTGGCTGTGTTCTGCAGCTGCGGCTCACCGGCAGTCTCTCCGTTTTTTTTGTGTTTTTTAGTCAATGTTGATGTTAAATGTACGTTTTGTTTTATTTTTAATTCTGTGTATGTAGGGGGGTGGTGGGGGGGTTGGGGGAAACCTTTTTTTAAATCTCCTCCTCAACGGAGATGCGACCTTTACCGTGTCGTATCTCCGTTCGCGCTACGGCCTAACATCGTGGAGTCGGCGGCCTCCATCTGGGATCGACCTCGAAGACTCCGGTCGCAGGGCCTGGACTTACCATCTCGGAGGCTTCGGCCGTGGGCCCTGCAGACCGCAACATCAGGAGCTCGCAGGTCCCTGGCTGGCGACCGGCTTTTGGGAGCTCCAGCCGTAGCAGCTTCGACCGCCCCGAAGCACGAGGCACGATCAACCCGCCCGCAGGCCCTTCATCGCCCTGCGTGGCTCGGCCGCAGCACTTTACATCGCCCGGTGGGGGCTCAGGACTCTCATCGCCCTGCGTGGCTCGGCTGCAGCACTTTACATCGCCCGGTGGGGGCTCAGGCCTTTCATCGCCCTGCGTGGCTCGGCCGCAGCACTTTACATCGCCCGGTGGGGGCTCAGGACTCTCATCGCCCTGCGTGGCTCGGCCGCGGCATTTTCCATCGCCCGGTGGGGGCTCAGAACTTTCATCGGCCTGCTCGGCTCGGCCCTGGGACTTTCCATCGCCCGGTGGGGGCTTCAAGGGGTTGGGAGCCTCGATCGCCTCGTGGCGCCACGGGAGAAGAATGAGGAGGAGATAAGACTTTGCCTTCCATCACAGTGAGGGTATGCCTAGAGCAATCACTGTGATGGCTGTTTTGTGTAAAAAATTGTATTTGTGTGTCTTGTGTTCTTTAATGTCTACTGCCGGACCCTGACGTGAGAGGACGCTGGCGTTGATTATTCGCCGCTTTTCCGTCAGGATAGTTTGTCTGTTTGTCTGTTTGTTTCTATGTTAATTGTATTTGTAAAGCGCTTTGTGCATGTGTTAAGGCGCTATATAAAATAAATATATTATTATTATTATTATTATTATAAGCCAGCACCGCCATTCATTGTGATCATGGCTGATCATCCACAATCAGTAACTCGTGCCTGCCTTCTCCCCATATCCCTTGATTCCACTGGCCGCTAGAGCTTTATCTAACTCTTTTAAATTCATCCAGTGAATCGGCCTCCACTGCCCTCTGTGGCAGAGAATTCCACAAATTCACAACACTGGGTGAAAAAGTTTCTTCTCACCACAGTTTTAAATGGCCTCCCCTTTATTCTTAGACTGTGGCCCCTGGTTCTGGACTCCCCCAACATTGGGAACATTTTTCCTGCATCGAGCCCACCGAGTCGTGCCGACCATCGCTCACCCCGAGATTTCTTCTAAAGTTGTTGCCATACCTTTAAGAGATGAGAAAAATGACCACGACTTTAAACATAAAGTAAACAATGAAAAAAATAATAGATGTTCTTGCAAACTGTCAAGAGGATTGATAATATTGCATCGGCGTGACATATAATTGACGGTGTAATTTAGGCTTACAAACCTTAAACCCATTCAATCAATAAAGAGAAAAATCACATTTCTCCAACGGTAATGCTGTAACACTATAATATTCTACTCTCCATGTCCATCAAAATAAGCTGAATTGGAGTATTTTCCTAACGTTGAATATAAACGATGTGCAATTCAGATATTGGTAATCTCAGTATACTTTTATACCAGGTAGCTTCTTCTGCATTTTGAAAAATAACCATTAGCAAAATTGATACGTTACCTCAATTGGCAAATATAACAGATGTTTTCACTACTCTGGAACAGTTTGCAGGTGGAAATGCTGGTGTGAGCTGAGTTCCCACAGCAGAAGATGTCCACAGCGGTGGTCCCACCTGTCTCCCACATAGCAGATTGGATGTAAGTCGGGTGTTCGTAATTCAGGTGCACCTGCAATCCACAAATTCAGCTTCAGCAAACATTTAGAATTAAAGCTCTGCTGCAACTTAAGTTGTATTTGAGTACAACTCAGTTTGCTGAGATTTAGGTACGTCTACATCAGGATAGGAAATGGCGTAAGCCTGCAAAACAAAACCAAAACACCTTGGCATTCCTTTATTATTTTCACGTGTCCTGAGATGCAATGAAAAGCTTCCCATGCTAGCCAGTCAAAGGAGTACAAGCCAGGCCATGCACAGCACCATAGATAATGCTAAAAGATAGGTACCAGGGCTCAGGACAGAGTTACAGGATTAGAGTATTACTGTTGCAGAGACATTTGGTCATTTAAATTGTTCTCTTAATTGAACGAATCCGAGTAACATGGTGACACAGGAGACAGCCATTGTGCCTTATCTAAACAAGTGCTGCCTCCAGTTCTGAGTATTGATTCAGGCTAGAAGAACGACCTTGCTGGAGCAGCAGAAATACTTGACATATTATCTTTTGTGCAGGGTTATTTGCGGCAATAATATGCGGCAATAATGGCGGCAGTAAGCTCATAAGTGATAGAAGTAGAATTAGGCCATTCGGCCCATCAAGTCTACTCCGCCATTCAATCATGGCTGATATAACTCTCCTGAGGTAGACACAAAATGCTGGAGTAACTCAGCGGGTCAGGCAGCATCTCTGGAGAGAAGGAATGGGTGGTGTTTTGGGTCGAGACCCTTCTTCAGACTGATGTCAGGGGAGGGTGTTCTCTCCCTCCTGACCCCATTCCCTTGCCTTCTCCCCATAACCTCTGACACCTGCACTCATCAAAAATCTGTCCATCTCTGCCTTAAAAATATCCACTGACTTGGCCCCGACAGTCTTCTGTGGCAAAGAATTCCACAGATTCATCACCCTTTGACGAAAGAAATTTCTCCTCATCTCCTTCCTTAAAGAAAGTCCTTTAATTCTAAGTCTATGACCTCTAGTCCTAGACTCTCCCACTAGTGGAAACATCCTCTCCATATCCACTCTATCCAAGCCTTTCACTATTTCAATGAGGTCCCCTCTTATTCTTCTAAACTCCAGCAAGTACAGGCGCAGTGCAGACAAACTCTCATCATAGGTTAACCCACTCATTCCTGGGATCATTCTTGTAAACCTCCTCTGGACCCTCTCCAGAGCACAGCACATCCTTCCTCAGATATGGGGCCCAAAATTGCTCACAACATTCCAAATGCGGCCTTACCAAGTGCCTTAGCGAGCCTCAGCATTACATCCCTGTTTTTGTATACAAGCCCTCTTGAAATAAATGCTAGCACTGAGTTTGCTTTCTTTACTACTGATTCGATTTGCAGATTAACTTTTGGGAATCCTGCACCAGCACTCCCAAGTACCTTTGCACCTCCGATTTCTGGATTCTCTCCCCATTTAGAAAAGAGTCTACGCCTTTATTCCTACTATCAAAATGCATGACTCCACACTTTGCTACACTATATTCCAACTGCCACTTCTCTGCCCACTCTCCCAACCTGTTCAAGTCCCTCTGCAGAGTCCCTGCTTTCTCTGCACTACCTGCCCCTCCACCTATTTTCGTATCATCCGCAAACTTGGCCACAAAGCATTCAATCCCTTTGTCCAAATCATTAATATACAACGTGAAGAGTAGCGGCCCCAGCACCGAGCCCTGCGGAACTCCGCTGGTCACTGGCAGACAACCAGAAAAGCCCCCTTTGTTGTCACTCTTTGTCTTCTGCCATCCAGCCAGCCTGCTGTCCATGCCAGTATCTGCCCTTTGTTGCCACTCTTTGTCTTCTGCCATCCAGCCAACCTGTATTCAGCCAACCTGCTATCTGCCCTCTGATACTGGGGGTTCTCGCAGCCTCGTGTGGCACCTTATCAAAGGCTTTTTGAAAATCTAAGTAAACAACATCTATTGTCTGTCTTTAAAGAAGTCCAACAAATTTGTCAAGCAGGACCTCATCTTCGCAAAGCCATGCTGACTTTGGCCTATTTTATCGTGAACTTCTCAGTACTCTAACCTCATCCTTTATAATGGACTCTAAAATCTTACCAACCACTGAAGTCAGACTAACCGGCCGATAGTTCCCACTATTCAGCTTTGCTCCCTTCTTGTGCAGCAGGATAATATTGGCAATTTTCCAATCATCTGGGACCTCTCCTGTCTCCAGTGATTCTTGAAATATCACTGTCAATGCCTCCACAATCTCTAAAGCCACCTCTTTCAGAACCCTAGGGTGCAGTCCACCCGGCCCAGGTGACATCCACCTTCAGCCCTTTCAGCTTCCCAGCACCTTCTCCCTGGTAATGGCCACTCCACTGACTTCCACCCCCTGACTCTTGAATTTCAGGCACGTTGATGGTTGTCTTCCACTGTGAAGACTGATGCAAAAAAGTTATTCAACTCCTCTGCCACTTTTTTATTCCCCTTATCACTGCGCCTGCATTATTCTCCAGTGGCCCAATTTCCAGTCTTGCCTCTTACCCTCTCAAATTGCAGATTAAAACTTATTATGTTGTGGTTGCTACCTCCTAATGGTTCATTTACCTTGAGTTCCCTTATCAAATCCAGTTCATTACCCAACACTAATTCCAGAATTGCCTTTTCCTTGGTAGGCTCCAGTACAAGCTGCTCTAAGAATCCATCTCGGAGGCACTCGACAAACTCCCTGTCCTGGGGTCCAGTACCCTGATTTTCCCAGTCTACCTGCATGTTGACCAGGGTAGCATTGAATTTTTTACATGCCAATTTTATCTCCTGATGTAACTTATACCCTATGTCCTGGATACTGTTTAGGGGCTTGTAAATAACTCCCATCCCAGGTGTGCCTGCGCTGCCTAGCAGCTGCGGCTCGCCTGCAGTCCGTTTGTCTTTTGTGTTTTTTGTCTTAATTGTAGTGTTTTAGATATGATGTAGTGTTTTTTGTGGATGTGTGTGGGGAGCGGGGGTGGGGGACTGTAAAATTGTCTCTTCCGTACGGAGACGCGACCTTTGTTTCTGGGTGGTGTCTCCGTTCCCGCTGCGGCCCACCATCGGCCAAACACCTGGAGCTGGCGGCCTCCAGCTGTGACCACCTGGGCTCTGGTTCGTAGAGCCCGCGGACCGGACTTACCACCTGTGGAGTTGGCTGCCTTCGGAGGCTGTGGTGGCGCTGCGAGAGCTGCTGCGACTCGCCTCCAGAGGCTTCGGCCGCGGGCCACGTGGATATCGGAAGCTCGCAGGCCCCTGGGTGGGGGCCGACATCGGGAGCTCCGGCAGCGGCAGCGACAGCGTCTTCGCCTGCCCCGAATCGCGGGGCTTGGGTCAGCCCGCCGCAGACCTTTCACCGTCCGGCGCGGCCTGAAATAGCCGCGGGATTTTCTCTGCCCGGCGGGGACTTCAATGTCGGGAGCCACGACCGCCCCGACGTGGCAACTTCAACAGCCTGACCGCGGGAGAAGACGGCAGGGGAAGAGAAAAGACATTGTGGCCTTCCATCACAGTGAGGAGGTGACTGGAGGAGACTCACTGTGATGGATGTTTCTTTTTGTTTGGTGTTGGTTTGTGATTGTATGTGTTATTGCTTATTTTTATTGCTTATTTTTATTGGTCTTATTGTTGGACAGTGGGTAATCTTTCATTTCACTGCGCATTTATGTGTATGTGACAAATAAATTGACTATTGACTATTGACTTTTTCCCCTTATAATTTCTCAGCTTAGGCCGTGTTTGGAGTCATGCTTGCAGTTGTGGGCGCCCCCTTGCAGGGCAGATGTGGAGACTTTGGAGGAGGTGCAGAGGAGGTTTACCAGGATGTTTGGATGAGGGGGTTTCAGCTACGGGGAGGCGTTGGACAGATTATTTTCTGTGGATTGTCGGAAGCTCTAAATTGAGGAGGGATTGTTGATTGTTGTGCAGGGCATGTATTTTACAGAGAGCTGTGGGGACATGGAACGTTGCCAGGGGTGGTGGTGGAATCAGATACGATAGTGGCGTTTAAGAGGCGTTTAGATATGCATATGGAAATGCAGGGAATGGGGACGGATATGGATCATGTGTAGCCATATGAGATCAGTTTAAGTAGGCATCATGTACGGCATTGACATTGTGGGCCAAAGGGTCTGCTCCTGATCTATGTTCCGTGTTTCACCATTGGTCCAGTGCAGTGGAGAGCCAGCGAGATCACATCCTCTGTTCATCTATTTGGCGGTGGGCAAATTGTAGTGGGTGCAGGTTCTTGTTGAGGAAGGAGTTGATGTCATAGACTCATAGAGTGATACCTTGTAGAAACAGGCCCTTCGGCCCAACTCGCCCACGCTGGCCACAATGTCCCAGCTACCCTAGTCCCACTTGCCTGTGCTTGGTCCATGACCCTCTAAACCTATCCTATCCATGTACATGTCCAACTGTTTATTAAATGATGGGATTGTCCCAGCCTCAATTACCTCTTCTGGCAGCTTGTTCCATACACCCACCACCCTCTGTATGAAAAAGCTACCCCTTGGATTCTTATTAAATCTTATCCCCTTCACCTTGAACCTGTGTTCTCTGGCCCTCGATTCCCCTACTCTGGGAAAGAGACTCTGTGCATCTACCCGATCTATTCCTCTCATGATTTTGTATTCCTCAGTAAGATCTCCCCTCATCCTCCTGCGCTCCATGGAATAGAGACCCAGCCTACTCAACCTCTCCCTATAGCTCACACCCTCTAGTCCTGGCAACATCCTCGTAAATCTTTTCTGAACCCTTTCAAGCTTGACAATATCTTTCCTATAACACAATATTCTAAATGCGGTCTCACCAATGTCTTATACAATTGCAACATGACCTCCCAACTTCTATAGTCAATACTCTGACCATAACCACTTCATCTCTGCAGATGTGAGTGCCATAGGGGGTGATTATTGAGACATGTCATCTTCCTCTTGTTCTGGGCACTGGTATTATTGATGCCCTTGGAAGGCAGGACCTCAGTAATGAGAGTTTGAAGATGTCCACAAAAACTCCAGGCAGTTGTTCCGCTCAAGTTCTGAGAATGTGGCCACGTTCACCATCAGCCTCAGGCACTTTGCAAGAGCTCACCCTCGTGAAGGATCTTCGGATGTTGGCCCCGGTGACTGGGGTTTCAATACCATCGAGGGCTATGGGGGCCTGAGGAGGCACCTCAGGGTTCTCCCCATTGATGCTTTGAGTCCATCCGTTGTGGCTGGATATCTCTGCTGCCTGGGTTCACTGTGCAGAGAGTGATGGTGTCCAAGCCCAGCCACGGCCACCCAATGACCACCTCACCCTCCAGTCTAAAGCCCTTTCAGCCTTTTTGCTGTGCTTGCTGAGATTACTCACCTTACCCTGCCATGTCACCAGTCTCCCTCTCCCCAGACTCTGTCAGAAGGGTCTCGACCTGAAACGTCACCATTCCTTCTCTCCAGAGATGCTGCCTGTACCACTGAGTTTACTCCAGCATTGTGTGCCTGTCTTTGTATCTAGACTCCCCTATGTGAACCCTGCACAGTGTGTCTAGCAAGTGTATTGAAGCGTGTGTGATTTGTGCCTTCGGCAAGACTGATGGAGAATGTTTAGGAAGCCTGCTGCAATATTAATTAAAGAAACTTCTTACATCAGTCTGTGGAGTTTGAGAATGCTAATCCATCTAAGAATAGCCTCTATATATGATATTCAAACCCTTGTGGGAACTCTCTGTTGGGCTCCCCACACCTTTACCTGCCTCCCTTTGTCTTTACACACGGCACCTCTACAAAACTCATGACTTACACCTGACAACCTGATCACACTCCATTCGCATGGAACTGAGCTCCTCCTCTAAACACTGCATCACCACCCATCACGGCATGGTCAGATCGCATCTACAACCACCACTCCTTTTCATTCTGAAGGGTTGTCATGTCCCAAAATGTTGCCCTTCTATTCCCTCCACAGATGCTGCCTGACCCACTGAGTTACTGCAGCACTTGGTCTTTTGCTCAAGATCCCAACATCTGCAGTTTCCTCCACCTGACAAATCCCAATCAATCTTCCACCTGACTACCCCAACCGTCTGCTGTCTGTACATCCCACCCAACCTCATGATCTCCTGGCCAATCCATCCTTCTGACCCATAAACACCAATCCTAACGTCTGTGATGACTCCACCTCAACTATCCCTGACATTCACTGAGTAGCATTCAGACAGAATGTGACGGAACAAACAAAGAAAGCAGCTGGAAGTCCTGAACACTCCTGAATGTTGCAAAGATGGGCTGCTGAATAAACCCTGGAGTATTTGGAAGGAAAGTGTATGGATGGAACATGTTGAGTGATGATTCATTGGATGGAATGGGTGATTGTTCCTTTCGCTGTACATTGATTTGTGAGAGGCCCAGACCCCACACTGGCCCGTGGCTGTGCAGGCAGGTGGTGAAGGCCAGCGGGTCCATCCGTCACTGAGGTCTGCAATGACAAGGGTTTACTGGACTTTACTATGAGTTGTTCGTGAAACAACTCAGGAAAGGGTGCAGCACTTGGTGGCTGGGACGTTGCCTGTGGGCTGGAGCATAACCAGTGCCAAGGGAAACTGAGCCGTGCCATGGATGGAGCCGCCCACCCCTGACTGAGGTCCACCAGGCATTAAGTATATGTTGAAGGTAGACACTAACAGCTGGAGTAACTCAGCAGGACAGGCAGCATCTCCGGACAGAAGGAATGGGTGACGTTTCAGATCGAGACCCTTAGGGCTTACCTTGCTTGTGTGGTCTCTGATTCCGAAACCAAATAGTTGCAGTCAAACAGTAAGCGCTGTTTGTTGCATTGCCATACTACCTTAGGGTCTCGAACCCGAAACGCCACCCATTCCGTCTCTCCAGAGATGCTGCCTGTCCCGCTGAGTTACTCCAGTGTGTCTTCAGTTTAAACCAGCATCTGCAGTTCCTTCCTACACGTTAAGTATAAGTTGTTAAGTTTTGATGCTATGTCTGGAATAAAGCTTGCATTGAATAATACCTTGCTTGTGTGGTTTCTGATTGCCAACCCAAATAGTGGCAGTCAAACGCCTGGAGCAAGTGGACGTTGGTGCATTACCATGACACAGTGGCATTCTTTTACAGGCTTCACTTCACTTCAGGCCAAATCCCTGCAGATTGGGATTTGTTTCTTCTCCGTATATACAATGAGCAAAGGGATAAAATGAACACAGACACAGCCACTGGAATGGAACTTTTTGGGGCTGAATGTTAAAGGAATGTGAAATACATTTGCAAAAAATATTTGGAAGTCAGGATAGTTTTGTTAAGTTTGTCAGTCCGTTCAAATGATATTGTTCTGATGGGGATAAAATGACACGAGAAAAATATGAAGATCGACACAGAATGCTGGAGTAACTCAGCAGGTCAGGCAGCATCTCTGGAGAACATGGACACAGAGTGCTGGAGTAACTCAGCAGGTCAGGCAGCATCTCTGGAGAACATGGACACAGAGTGCTGGAGTAACTCAGCAGGTCAGGCAGCATCTGTGGAGAACATGGACGCAGAGTGCTGGAGTAACTCAGCAGGTCAGGCAGCATCTGTGGAGAGCATGGACACAGAGTGCTGGAGTAACTCAGCGGGTCAGGCAGCATCTGTGGAGAACTTGGACACAGAGTGCTGGAGTAACTCAACGGGACAGGCAGCATCTCTGGAGAACGTGGACAGGTACAAAGTGCTGGAGTAACTCAGCGGGTCAGGCAACATCTCGGTGATGTTTCGGGTTGAGACCCTTCTTCACACTGAGTCAGGGGAGAGGGAGATACAGAGATAAGGAAGTGTAAGGTGTGAAAACGAGGCAAAGGGGATGGAAATCAAGGAAAATGTAGAATAGATCATTGTTAACTTTGTAAATGAGGACAGTCAGACTAGTTGGAGAACTGGGAAAGGGGAGGGATGGAGGGAGAGGGTTACTTGAAGTTAGAGGAGGTGTAAGCTGCTTAAACGATATATGAGGTGTTCCTCCAATTTGTGCTGGGCCTCACTCTGACAATGGAGGAGGCCCAGGACAGAAAGATCAGTGTGGGAATGGGAGGGGGAGTAAAAGTATTCAGCAACCGGGAGATCAGGTAGGTTGAGGCGGACTGAGAAAAATATGATTTGCCCCCCAACACCCTGCGGTTTTGTACTGACTTCTAGACTGTTTCAGAAAGCCGTTGAGAGATAAGCTGCTGGATGAACTCAATGGGTCAGGCAGCGCCTGTGAAGTGAAATGGATAGATAATGTTTTAGGCTGGGACCCTTTATCTGGACCCTTTATCTCACCCGATCCACCGGGTGGCGCCACCAGCATCGGCTGCCTCGCCAACAGGCTGCCTGTCCTCTCTACTGTTAAAGTGTTAAAGTATGTTCTAGTGTGCCTTCGTTTGTTTTATGTGGGGGGTAGGGGGTGGGGGGGGGGGATTGGGGGAAACTTTTTTTCAATCTCTTACCTCGATGGAGATGCGATGTTTCTCAGTATCGTATCTCCGTCCCCACTGCGGCCTAACATCGGGAGTGGCGCGGCCTTTCCTGGAGACCGGCCCGGCGCTTCATGCCGCGGGCGCGGCGCGGACTTTAACATCACAGAGCTGCGATCCTTTGCCGGGGATCGACTGTGGAGAGCTCCAACCGCGGGGCCTGTGGACTTTAACACCGTGGAGCCCGCGGTCTCTGGTGAGAAGAGGCCGACTCGGGAGCTCCATGCCATGGAGAGTGTTTCAACCGTCCCGACGCGGGGAGTTTTGATCGCCCCGACGTGAGGGCCTCGGACAGACGGCAGCGGCGACCGCAGACGGTTCAACAGCCCCGACCGCGGGTGAACAAGGAGGAAGATGATTGAACTTTATTACCTTCCATCACAGTGAGGAATGTGGAATCCGCTGTGGTGGATGTTCATGTTAAATTATACTTTATGTGGCTGTGTGTCTTGTCACTTAGTATGATTGCATGGTAACTCAAATTTCACTGTACCTTAATTGGTACACGTGACAACAAATTGAATCTTGAATCTTGACTGTGTCCACATCGAGGTCAGGCTGGGGATGGAAGGCAGTGTCCTTTAAAGGGAGGGACTGGGAGATGATCAGAAGAGCGACAGAGATGGGAAAATGACGGCAGGTCAGGAGGTAGTTGAACAGTGCTGGAGCATTGCCCTGGGAAAAGGTCAGAGAGAGAGAGTCTCACATGGGCAAGTGGGATTAGCTCAGAGACGCCTGGTAGTTGGCATGGACACGTTGGGCTGAAAGGCCCCATGTCCGTTCTGTCCATGCGGAAGTCTCCAGAAGTGTATTATCTTTTGTTAAAAAATTATATGATCTAATGTGTAAAACTATGACAAAGAAATAAAACATTCAAGATTATAATCTGTTATGTGGCGGAGTGAATGGAGCAGCCATTGCAATAGAAGTCTAAAGTAGAATTATGATCTTGGAAAGACTTGATGTAGCTTAAAAGATATTTGCACAGGTACATGGATAGGTTTAGATATAGGCCAAACGCAGCCAGGTGGGACGAATGTAGATGGGATATGTTGTTTGGCATGGGTAAGTTGGCCCAAAGGGATGGCGGGACTGACATATGAGGAAAGATTGAAAAGACTAGGCTTGTATTCACGAGTTTAGAAGGATGAGAGGGGATCTTATAGAAACATGTAAAATCATAAAAGGACTGGACAAGCTAGATGCAGGAAAAAGGTTCCCAATGTTGGGCGAGTCCAGAACCAGGGGCCACAGTCTTAGAATAAAGGGGAGGCCATTTAAAACTGAGGTGAGAAGGAACTTTTTCACCCAGAGAGTTGTGAATTTGTGGAATTCTCTGCCATAGAGGGCAGTGGAGGCCAAATCACTGGATGGATTTAAAAGAGAGTTAGTTAGAGCTCTGGGGGCTAGCGGAATCAAGGGACATTGGGAGAAGGCAGGCACAGGTTACTGATTGTGGATGGTCAGCCATGATCACAATGAATGGCGGTGCTGACTCGAAGGGCCGAATGGCCTCCTCTGCACCTATTTTCTATGTTTCTATGTTGTATGCTGTATGATCGAGGCTCTCTGATTCCAGAATCTGTGTGATCTACCACTGATACCACACATAGGACATAGACATATCACAGCTTGGCTGCAGCGTTGCTATGGAGATGGGATTCATTGATGTATCACTGAGGGTATTATTTAACGTTACTGCCATTTATCTGCATTTGTCCAATTTAGGGCAGCTTGAAGAAGTTTATTTTACTGAAGTTTTGCAATTTTGGGGGGGGGGTTGCCTGTGCACTGTTGATGCCTTCAATAAACTGACTTGTTCGACAGACTCACCATAGATCTATGAGCTGTTTTATTTTGTGTCTGTGCCTATCGGAGTGAAGTCAGATACAAAGTACAGGTATTGCACAAAATTCCCTCTTACAATAAGTTCATAAGTAACAGGAGTAGAATTAGGATAATTATCCCATCGAGTCCACTCTGCCATTCAATCATGGCCGATTTTGTCTTTCCCTCTCAACCTGACCTCTCCCACTAAACTTTGACACCCTTGGTAATCAACAGCCTGTCAATCTTCTCTTTAAAAATACCCTTTTGACATGGCTTCCACGACCATCTGTGGCAATGTTATAATGTTCAAACTGCAGATGATCTCGGTTTTATTGCTTGCTTTATATATTTATAAATGCCCTAAGCATGTTACGAGCTTCCGTTTGCAATGTTTTAGTAATCTTTAAGTCTGAAAGCATAGTGAAGTGGAGAATTTTTAAGTTTCAGTTTAGGATACCTGATTGAAAAGATAACTTTTTTGTTGTAAGCCTATCAGTTCCGAAAATGATACGTAAGAAGACCATGTAAATGGAGCAGTGTAAATCTGTGTTCAAACAGAGGTAGAAAGGTGTCTGAAGAAGGGTCTTTACCCGAAAAGTCACCCATTCCTTCTCTCCAGAGATGCTGCCTGTCCCGCTGAGTTACTCCAGCATTGTGTGTCTATCTTTGGTGTAAACCAGCGTCTGCAGTTCCATCCTATGTGGTAGAAAGGTAAAGATAAACTCAGTATAAATATTTGTTAAATACCTGTTGGCTAGCCTGGAGAACACACTACATTGCATGGTGACACATATTTTTAAACCCTTTTCAAACCACTATGATCATTTGGACCATTTGTCAAATTTCAAACAGTATTAATAATGTGATGTTTTTGGACTCTAATATTTATGAATAGATTGATTTACATTGAAGTAATTATTTCTGGATGAAAATTAAACTTCAGAGTAAAACTATTTGCTGTTGTACCAGGGAGTACAGCTTGCAGCCCAGCGGTATGAACATTGACTTCTCCAACTTTAGATAGTTCCTCTGTCCCTCTCTTCCCCTCCCTCTTCCCAGTTCTCCCTCTGTCTTCCTGTCTCCACCTATATCCTTCCTTTGTCCCGCCCCCCTGACATCAGTCTGAAGAAGGGTCTCGACCCGAAACGTCACCCATTCCTTCTCTCCCGAGATGCTGCCTGACCTGCTGAGTTACTCCAGCATTTTGTGAATAAATACCTTCGATTTGTACCAGCATCTGCAGTTATTTTCTTACACTTAAATACCTTGGAGTGTAGCTGGACAGTAGACTGGACTGGTCCACGTACGCTGAGACCCTGTACCAGAAGGGACAGAGCCGGCTGTACTGTTTGAGAAGGCTCCGTTCCTTCAACATCTGCAGTAAGATGCTGCAGATGTTCTACCAAGCGGTTGTGTTGGGGCAGCAGGGCAAAGGTTGCAGACACCAACAGGATCCTCAAACTGCGGAGCATCTTGGACAATACAGCTCACCCCCTCCATGACACACTGGTCAACCTGAGGAGCACCTTCAGCTACAGACTGGTCCCACCAAGATGCAGCACAGAACGCCACAGGACATCCTTGTGCAACTGTGCAACTCCTCCTCCTTCTGTCGTGGGGTAGACTGATTCCCCCCCCCCCCCAATCCTTCCCACTAGTCACTTTAATTTCATATTTCATGTAGTTTGTGTTTTTATGACTGTTGGCAGATCAGTTTCCCTCCTGGGATAAATAAAGTTCTATTGTGTTGCATCGTGTTGTATTTAAACCTTGCAATATCTCACTGCATTTTTTAAAACAGATTTTACACGTAAGAAAGTTGCCAAACATAATTGTTGGTATCGAGCTGCAAACCTACAGGAGTTCACAAGTGGCTTCACAATAAACAATGCAAAGGGAAAGACAATTGACTCGTGTAAGTAAATATGCAGATGATACTAAGATAGGTGGAGTAGTTGATAGTGAGGTAGATTTTCAAAGTCTACAGAGAGACTTGGGCCTTTTGGAAGGGTGGGCTGAAAGATGGCAGATGGAGTTTAATGCTGATAAGTGTGAGGTGCTGCATTTTGGCAGGACAAATCAAAATAGGACGTACAGGGTAAATGGTAGGGAATTGAGGAATGCAGTGGAACAGAGGGATCTGGGAATAACTGTGCATTGTTCCCTGAAGGTGGAATCTCATGTGGATAGGGTGGTGAAGAAGGCGTTTGGTATGCTTGCCTTTATAAATCAGAGCATCGAGTATAGAAGTTGGGATGTAATGTTGAAATTGTACAGGGCATTGGTGAGGCCGAATCTGGAGTATGGTGTGCAGTTCTGGTCGCCAAATTATAGGAAGGATGTCGACAAAATGGAGAGGGTACAGAGGAGATTTACTAGAATGTTGCCTGGGTTTCAGCACTTGGGCTACAGAGAGAGGTTGAACAGGTTGGGTCTTTATTCTTTGGAGCGTAGAAGGTTGAGGGGGGACTTGATAGAGGTTTTTAAAATTTTGAGAGGGACGGACAGAGTTGACGTGGGTAGGCTTTTCCCTTTGAGAGTGGGGAAGATTCCAACAAGGGGACATAACTTCAGAATTGAGGGACAAAGGTTTAGGGGTAACATGAGGGGGAACTTCTTTACTCAGAGGGTTGTGGCTGTATGGAATGGGCTTCCGGTGGAAGTGGTGGAGGCTGGCTCGATTTTATTATTTAAGAGTAAATTGGATAGGTATATGGATAGGAGGGGATTGGAGGGTTATGGTCTGAGTGCAGGTAGATGAGACTAGGTCAGGGAGAATGGTCGGCGTGGACTGGCAGGGCCGGACAGGCCTGTTTCCATGCTGTAGTTGTTATATGTTATATGTTATATGTTAAGTGCAGGCAGCCAATACCAAGCAGCCGATCTGGAGGCACTTGTGGAAAAATCTGACCTGCTATTTTTCTACATTTTATTCCATCTCACATCCTCACACACCTTACTAATCCCCATTAAAGTCTCTTAGCTTTATCATTGCAACCCAGCCTTTTAATCATCAATAACTTGGATACATTACACGTGCTTCACATCTTGAAACATAGAAACATAGGAGGAGGCCATTCAGCCCTTCGAGCCAGCACCGCCATTCATTTTGATCATGGCTGATCATCCACAATCAGTAACCCGTGCCTGCCTTATCCCCATACCCTTAGATTCCGCTAGCCCCTAGAGCTCTATCCAACTCTCTTTTAAATTCATCCAGTGAATTGGCCTCCACTGCCCTCTATGGCAGAGAATTCCACAAATTCACAACTCTCTGGGTGAAAAAGTCTTTTCTCATGTCATTTTTAACCATTGATCCAAACCATTGATACAGACGGTGACCAAAGGACTCCTGCACCATCTGCCATTCACAGCCTCACAACCTGCAAAAGGGCCTCATTAGTCCTATCTTGTCTTTTGTCCAATAACTAACACATAATTCATGCCTGTGCATGTCCCTTAATATTGTGTGTCTAATTTTACTTAATAACCACTTGAGCGGCACCATTTTGAAGACACCTGAAAGTCCAAATACAGAAGCTCCACTAATCCATTCCACTAAAGCTCTACTTTATCTGCTCTGCGATTTACAACCTCAAAAAATATCTCAAACATGACTTCCCTGAAGAAGGGTCTTGACCCAAAACGTCACCTATTCCTTTTCTCCAGAGGTGCTGCCTGTTCCACTGAGTTGCTCCAACTTTCTGTGTCTTTCTTTAGAAAATACCAACTGGATTGAGAAGAATCAATGTGAATTTATGAAAGGGAAGTCATGTTTGACATTTTGTATGAGGCTGTAAATCGTAGATCAGATAAAGGGGTAATTAGTGGATCTGATGTATTTGGACTTTCAGATGCCTAGTGCACAGGCATCAATTGAGGGTTAGTTCATGGACACAAGACAAGATAGGACTAATGAGGCACTTTTGCAGGTTGTGAGGCTGTGAATGGCAGATGGTGCAGCGGTCAGCTGGTCATCGTCTGTATCAATGGTTTGGATATGGGAAGCGGGTGGAATGTATCCAAGTTATTGGTGGTTAAAAGGCTGGGTTGCAATGAAGAAGCTAAGAGACTTTAATGGGAATTAGTAAGGTATGTGCCTTCACTAAGGAAGACACAAACAATCTCCCAGATGTACTGGAGGACAGAGGATCTAGGGGGGTAGAGGAACTGAAAGATATTTGCATTAGGTGAGAAATAGTATTGGATAGACTGATGGGACTGAAGGTTGATAAATCCCCAGGGCCTGATGGTCTGTATCCTAGGGTCCTCAGGGAGGTGGCTCTAGAAATAGTGGACGCATCGGTGATCATTTTCCAATGTTCAATAGATTCAGGATCAGTTCCTGTGGATTGGAGGATAGCTAATGTTATCCCACTTTTCAAGAAAGGAGCGAGAGAGAAAATGGGGAATTATAGACCAGTTAGCCTGACATCGGTGGTGGGGAAGATGCTGGAGTCAATTATTAAAGAGGTAATAACGGTGCATTTGGATAGCAGTAAAAGGATGTCCAAATCAGCATGGATCTAGACTTTCAGAAGGCCTTTGATAAGGTCCCACATGGGAGGTTGGTGAGCAAAATTAGAGCACATGGTGTTGGGGGTAGAGTCTTGACATAGGTACAGAATTGGTTGGCAGACAGGAAGCAAAGAGTAGGAGTAAACGGGTCCTTTTCAGAATGGCAGGAAGTGGCGGGTGGAGTGCCGCAAGGATTGGTGTTGGGGCTGCAACTGTTTACCATATATATTAATGATTTGAAGGAAGGAATTAGAAGTAACACTAGCAAGTTTGCAGGTAACACAAAGCTGGGTGGCAGTGTAAACTGTGAAGAGGATGTTAGGGGGTTGCAGGGTGACCTGGACAGGTTGAGTGAGTGGGCAGATGCGTGGCAGATGCAGTATAATATAGATAAATGTGAGGTTGTCCACTTTGGCGGCAAAAACAAGGAGGCAGATTATTATCTCAATGGTGTCAGGTTAGGTAAGGGGGAAGTGCAGCGAGACCTGGGTGTCCTTGTACACCAGTCACTGAAAGTTAGCGTGCAGGTACAGCAGGCAGTGAAGAAAGCTAATGGCATGTTGGCCTTCATAACGAGAGGATTTCAGTATAGGAGTAAAGAGGTTCTTCTGCAGTCACTCCACTATCATGGAGCCTCACCCGCTGCCGCACAATCTCCTGTCCGCACCCCTGACTATTGTTGCCCACCACTACGGCTCTGCCTGACGTTACCCTTCCCTGTTCAGCCTCAGCACCAGCGATGGTGCCTGCGTCTGCCTGCTTCTGCTGCTCAACCCTGATCTGTCATCCTCACCACAGCACCCAAGATGGTGTACCTTGAAGAGGTACAAGCACAGGGGTCACCTACACTCCATGTCCATTCCCCTTCCTTGTGGTCACCCACCTCCTCTCTTCCTTGACCTTGGGCATTGATAACCTTGTGATAAGTTGAGCAGGCTGGGCCTCTATTCCATGGAGCGCAGGAGGATGAGAGGAGATCTTATAGAGGTGCACAAAATCACGAGAGGAATAGATCGGGTAGATGCACAGAGTCTTTTTACCCAGAGTAGGGGAATCGAGGACTAGAGGACATAGGTTCAAGGTGAAGGGGAAAAGATGTAATAGGAATCCGAGGGGTAACTTTTTCACACAGAGGGTGGCGGGTGTACGGAACAAGCTGCCAGAGGAGGAAGTTGAGGCTGGGACTATCCCATCGTTTAAGAAACAGTTGGACATGTACACGGATAGGACAGGTTTGGAAGTTTATGGGCCAAGCGCAGGCAAGTGGGACTAGTGTAGCTGGGACATTGTTGGCCGGAGTGGGTGAGTTGGGCCGAAGGGCCTGTTTCCACACTGTATCACTCTATGATTCTATGACTCTAAGTCCTGTCCAGGAAGCTCTCATTCTCCCAGATGGTCCTGAGGTCTTCCAGCTGTTGCCCAGTTCCCTACTTGGGCCTGTAAAGAAGGGCACCTGGACACCATTCCCACGGGAGTAGTGATCAGGGACACCGGAAGTTCCAGTGAGTTCCCACTTCCTGCATGAGGAACAATGCACCAGCTTTGCTTGCCATCACCACTGCAACTGAACCAAGACAGAGTCATTACAGAATCATGAGTCTCACACACGAACGGACTGCAGGAATAAAGGCATAGACTATTTTCCAAAACTAAGAGAGACTATTACGAAATCGGAGGTGCAAAGGGAATTGGGCGTTCTGATGCAGGATTCCCAAAAGGTTCATTTGCAATTTTGGTAGTACGGATGGCAAAGACATTTATTTTGGGAGGACGAGAATGTAAAATTAGGGATGTAATGCTGAGGCTTTCTAAGGTGCTGGCCAGGTCGCATTTGGAGGACTGTGAACCCAGGGAATGAACAGGTTAATGCATGAAGGGCGTTTGACAGCACTGGGCCTGTACTCGCTGGAGTTTAGAAGGATGAGGGGGGACCTCGTTGAAACTTACCGAATAATGAAAGGAGTGGATAGAGAAGATGCGGAGAGGATGTTTCCACTAGCGGGAACGTTTGGTACCTGAAGGCACAGCCTCACAATAAAAGGACTTACCTTTAGAAAGGAAATGAGGAGGAATTTCTTTAATCAGAGGGTGGTGAATCTGTAGAATTCATTGCCACAGATAGCTGTGGAGGCCAGGTCATTGGATATTTTCTAGGCAGAGATTAACAGATTCTTGATTAGTGCGGGTGTCAAAGGTTATGGGGAGAAGGCAGGAGAATGGGATTGAGAGGGAGAGATAGATCAGCCATGTTTGTATGGCGGAGTAGACTTGATGGGGCAAATGGCCGAATTCTGCTCCTATGACATGAACATGAACATGAACTTATGAACTGAACCTTATACTCCAATCTGCCTCTGATAGCCTCCTTGCCTCGACCTCCTCGCCGAGGACTCTGAGCCAAAGACTCGCACTTGACCTCCACATAGTTCTCTTGTACCAAAGACTCGCACTTGATCTCAAACGCAGCCCCACTCTCTCCCCACTCAGCCACTCCCAATAGGCCTCCCCGCTGCACCTTGCTAATTAGCCACTCCATTGGCCAATTTGGATGCCCCAACCAATGAATGTGCTTGCTGCTCAAAGCTGCCACTCCTGTGTTGACCTGCGATTGACTTGCCCAGAGCATTCAAGAGAGAGCTGGATAGAGCTCTTAAGGATAGCAGAGTCAGGGGGTATGGGGAGAAGGCAGGAGCGGGGTACTGATTGAGAATGATCAGCCATGATCACATTGAATGGTGGTGCTGGCTCGAAGGGCTGAATGGCCTCCTCCTGCACCTATTGTCTATTGTCTATCATGGATTTCCTTTTGAAAGTTCCCGGGACCTGCACTGACCTGAGATTCACCTGCTGCAACCAATCAACGGGCCTGCTGCATTTCAGCTACTGCTCCTGCTCCCACCTGCACCTGGCTTGTCCCACCTGCACCTGGCTTGTCCCACCTGCACCTGGCGTGTCCCACCTGCACTTGTCTTGTCCCACCTGCACTTGTCTTGTCCCACCTGCACCTGTCTTGTCCCACCTGCACCTGTCTTGTCCCACCTGCACGTGGCTTGTCCCACCTGCACTTGTCTTGTTCCACCTGCACTTGGCTTGTCCCACCTGCACTTGTCTTGTTCCACCTGCACCTGGCTTGTCCCACCTGCACCTGGCTTGTCCCACCTGCACCTGGCTTGTCCCACCTGCACGTGTCTTGTCCCACCTGCACTTGTCTTGTCCCACCTGCACTTGTCTTGTCCCACCTGCACTTGTCTTGTCCCACCTGCACCTGGCTTGTCCCACCTGCACCTGGCTTGTCCCACCTGCACCTGGCTTGTCCCACCTGCACCTGGCTTCTCCCACCGGCACGTGTCTTGTCCCACCTGCACCTGGCTTGTCCCACCTGCACCTGGCTTGTCCCACCTGCACCTGTCTTGTCCCACCTGCACGTGTCTTGTCCCACCTGCACCTGTCTTGTCCCACCTGCACCTGACTTGTCCCACCTGCACTTTGCTTGTCCCACCTGCACCTGGCTTGTCCCACCTGCACTTGTCTTGTTCCACCTGCACGTGTCTTGTCCCACCTGCACCTGGCTTGTCCCACCTGCACCTGGCTTGTCCCACCTGCACCTGGCTTGTCCCACCTGCACCTGGCTTGTCCCACCTGCACCTGGCTTGCTGACTGCCAGGTGTCCAACAGTGTAATACTGAGCTGCTTAGCACCGTAGCTGTGGGTGTATAGCTGAGACTGTCACCTCCTATGAGGAAGTCTAGATTTTCCTACAACAGCTTGTGAGGCGAGGTGCTATTTTCTTTGATATTGTACAGCTCCCCCTTTGCACATATCAACATGGCCAAGTAACGCACAACAAACAGCCCTGTGATTTTCATTTGTTAGCTGCTCATCCTGTGTTGGTGCTAGTGCTGAACATGAAGTCAGCTGCCTGTGATTTTTCCACATACTTACACAATTTCCTCTGTGATCAGGGCGACTCTGTTCAGCCATCTGGGAGGTCCAGATCAGCACTGCCCTCTAGTGTAGAAAAAGGGAAAAACAATTGATATTTCTTTTATACCTTCTGTTCTTCACTTTGAATCCCTGACTCTTGTCCCTGAGTGTGCATTAAACTGTTGCTTCAGTGTGACTTCGACTTAATTTAGAGACACAGAGTTAGAGAGCAGCAACTCTTCCACGCGACCAAGATGCCCCATCTGAACTCATCCCATGTGCTTGTGTTTGGTCCATCTTCCACTACAACTGTGTTATCCATGCAGCTGTACAAAAGTCTTTGAAATGTTGTTAATCTACCTGCCTCAACCACCTCCTCTGACAGATCGTTCCATAGACCCACTACCCTCTGTTTGAGAAAGTTGTTCCCCCGTTTCCTGTTAAATCTTGCCTCTCTCACCTTAAACCTGTGCCCTCTGGTTCTTGATTCCCCTACCCTGGGAAAATGACTCTGTACATCTAGCCCCCGGGACCAACAACAGGCTGCAGCTCCACCTGGCCCACACACACCGCGCTGGGCCCACACACACCGCGCTGGGCCCACACACACCGCGCTGGGCCCACACACACCGCGCTGGGCCCACACACACCGCGCTGGGCCCACACACACCGCGCTGGGCCCACACACACCGCGCTGGGCCCACACACACCGCGCTGGGCCCACACACACCGCGCTGGGCCCACACACACCGCGCTGGGCCCACACACACCGCGCTGGGCCCACACACACCGCGCTGGGCCCACACACACCGCGCTGGGCCCACACACACCGCGCTGGGCCCACACACACCGCGCTGGGCCCACACACGCCGCGCTGGGCCCACAGCCCACACACACCGCGCTGGGCCCACACACACCGCGCTGGGCCCACACACACCGCGCTGGGCCCACAGCCCCCACCAGACAGAGCCCCTCAGCACTGCTGGGTCCTACTGCCCACCCTCTACTACAGGTGACTGCAGCAGGGGTTCCACTGGGTCTCCCCCTTCCCCCTCCAGCCAGGTGACCCCCAGTACTCCCCACATCGGTCCGCATGCCCCCCTCTGCCCAGCTAACCCACCACCCCCCCACCATACATCCCCTCCCTCTCCACCTGCCCCCCTGCCTCCATCCGACCCCAACCCCCACCATTGCCGGGTGTTCACCATCCCCCCTGACCTCCCCCTTTCAGACACCGAACTAGAACTTTTTATCTCAAACTGCCGACGTGACATCAGCCGCCTCCAATTTTCCACTCCCCTGACTAACTCCAACCTCTCCCCTCCTGAACGTGCAGCCCTCCACTCACTCCGCAACAACCCGGACTTAGTCATCAAACCCGCTGACAAGGGAGGGGCTGTGGTAGTCTGGCATGCTGACCTCTACTGCACCGAGGCCAGACGACAACTATCAGACACCTCTTCCTACCTATCCCTGGACCATGACCCCACCGATAAACACCAGACCTTTATCAGCAGCACCATCACGGACCTCACCAGCTCCGGCGATCTACCCCTCAGTGCCTCCAATCTCATAGTTCCCCAGCCCCGCACGGCCCGATTCTACCTCCTACCCAAAATCCATAAACACAACTGTCCCGGCAGACCCATTGTCTCTGCCTGCTCATGCCCGACCGAACTTATCTCTACCTACCTCAACTCCATCCTATCCCCCCTGGTTAAATCCCTCCCCACCTACGTCCAAGACACCTCACACGCTCTCCATCTCCTGGATAACTTCCGGTTCCCAGGCCCCCACTCCCTCATTTTCACCATGGATGTCCAGTCACTCTACACCTCCATCCCCCACAAGGATGGTCTTGAAGCCCTCCGTTTCTTCCTCGACCGTAGAACCAGCCAATCCCCATCGACCAACACTCTCCTCCGCCTAAGAGAGCTGGTTCTTACCCTCAACAACTTCTCCTTTGGCTCCTCCCACTTCCTCCAAACCAGAGGCGTAGCTATGGGCACTCGCATGGGCCCTAGCTACGCCTGCCTCTTTGTCGGGTACATCGAACAATCCCTGTTCCAGACGTACACTGGCCCCATCCCCGAACTCTACCTCCGCTACATCGACGACTGCATTGGTGCTACCTCTTGCACCCATGCAGAACTCACTGACTTCATACACTTCACCTCCAATTTCCATCCTGCCCTTAAATATACTTGGACTATCTCTGACATCTCCCTCCCGTTTCTGGACCTCACCATCTCCATCACAGGAGACAGACTAGTGACGGACATTTACTACAAGCCCACCGACTCGCACAGCTATCTGGACTACACTTCTTCCCACCCGGTCCCCTGCAAAAAGTCTATCCCCTACTCCCAATTCCTCCGTCTACGCCGCATCTGCGCCCGGGATGAGGTGTTTCAGACTAGGGCTTCTGAGATGTCCTCGTTCTTCAGAAAACGGGGCTTCCCCTCCCCTCTCTGTGTTCTGCAGAGACCGTTCCCTCCGTAACTCCCTGGTCCACTCGTCCCTTCCTACCCAAACCACCCCAACCCCGGGCACTTTCCCTTGCAACCGCACGAGATGCAACACCTGTCCCTTTACCCCCCCCCCCCCCCTCAACTCCATCAAAGGACCCAAACAGTCTTTCCAGGTGAGACAGAGGTTCACCTGCACCTCCTCCAACCTCATCTATTGCATCCGCTGCTCTAGATGTCAACTTATTTATATCGGCAAAACCAAGCGTAGGCTCGGCGATCGCTTCGCTGAACACCTGCGCTCGGTCCGCATTAACAAAACTGATCTCCCGGTGGCCCAGCACTTTAACTCCCCCTCCCATTCCCCGTCTGACCTCTCTGTCATGGGCCTCCTCCAGTGCCATAGTGAGGCCCGCCGGAAATTGGAGGAGCAGCACCTCATATTTCGCCTGGGCAGTTTGCAGCCCGGTGGTATGAACGTCGACTTCTCCAACTTTAGATAGCTCCTCTGTCCCTCCCTTCCCCTCCTCCTTCCCAGATCTCCCTCCATCTTCCTGTCTCCACCTATATCCTTCCTTTGTCCCACCCCCGACATCAGTCTGAAGAAGGGCCTCGACCCGAAACGTCACCCATTCCTTCTCTCCCGAGATGCTGCCTGACCTGCTGAGTTACTCCAGCTTTTTGTGAATAAATCGATTTGTACCAGCATCTGCAGTTATTTTCTTATACTGTACATCTAGCCTATGGTTTCCCCATAGATTTTATACACCTCTACAATGTCACCCCTCAGCCTCCTGCACTCCAAGGAATGAAGTCCTAGCCTGCCCCAACCTCTCCCTGTAGCTCGGGCTCTCGTGTCCTGGCAGCATCCTTGTAGATCCTGTCTGCACACTTTCCAACAATGGCATCTCTTATCTGGCAGGGGGACCACAACTGAACACAACTCTGGCCTCACCAATCTCTTGTATATCAGTGACGAATCGTCCCTACTTCTATATTCACCTTCCCTGACTACTGAAGGCCAACTTGCCAAAGGTCTTCTTCACCATCCCGTCGACCACTATCTGGGAAATATGGACGTACTCCTGAATCCCTCTGCTCTACAACACACTCAAGGGCCCTTCCAATCATCGTGACTGTCCCGTCCTAGTTTAACTTCCCAAAATATATCACCTCAGACTTCTCTGCATTAAACTACATGAGCCATCCCATGGCCCACTTGCTTAGCTGATAAAGATCACACTGTAATAATACATAACCAATGTTATAATAACAATAATATAATAATAATAATAATAATAATAATAATAATAATAATAATAATAATAATAATAATAATAATAATAATAATAATAATAATAATAATAATAATAATAATAATAATAATAATAACAATAACAATAATAACAATAATAGTAATAATAATATTAGCAATAATAACAATAATAATAATTATAACAACAACAATAATAATAATAATAACAATAACAATAATAGTAATAATAATATTAACAATAATAATAATAATAATAATAATATTAACAATAATAATACTAATAATATTAACAATAACAATAATAATAACAATAATAATAATAATAACAACAACAACAATAATAATAATAATACTACTAATAATATAATAATATAACAATTCAGAATTCAGAATTCAGAATTATCTTTATTTGTCACCCACAAATTTCGTCACCCACAGTCCAACAATAAGAGCAATAAAATACGCAATTACACAACCACAACCAACACAAAACACAAAAACAAGAAACATCCATCACAGTGAGTCTCCTCCAGTCCCCTCCTCACTGTGATGGAAGGCCAGAATGTATTTTCTCTTCCCCTGTTTATTATTATTAATAATAATAATAATAAATATAATCATAATAAATATAATCATAATAATTTTATGATACCAACTATTGTAGTGTCATCTTACTAATCATGCCTTGTACATTATCTTCCAAATCATTGATTATAAACGACAAACAGCAATGGGCCCAGTGTGGGTGCCAAGGGTCAGGCCACTCCCATATGGAACCTTCCAGCACGGTGATGGACAGGTGATGGACAGGCCACTCCCATATGGAACCTTCCAGCACAGTGATGGACATGTCCGGGGGAGGCTCCGAGCTGCAGAGATAATCCGGGGGCGGCTCGCAGCTACACAGATAAGTAGCAAGGATTGTGGCGCGAGCCCAGTCTCCAGTCTCTCACTGAAGTGGAGAGTAGTGTGCTGTGCTCATTAAAGCCTCTACAGAATTTGCCTGGCTCCTCGCCTTCATTGCTGGCTTTCTCACGCACCCGCCACACTGGTTCCACCCGGATGACGTGCCCAAGACGGCAATCATCGCTCCATTCGGCCTTTTCAAATTTCTTCGGATGCCCTTCGGCCTTAAAAGCGCCGCACAGGTGTTTCAGCGCCCCATGGACTGGGTGTGCCTCGGGTTCGTGTTTGTGTACCTGGATGACATCCTTGTGGCTAGCTGCTCTCGACAGGAGCACGTTGCACATCTCCGGCAGCTCTATCAGCAGCTCAATGACCCACGGCCTAGTCGATGACCCACGGCCTGGTCGATGCGGTGCTGGAGCAGTTCACGGACGGGTGTTGGCGGCCCCTGGCTTTTTTCAGCAAGCATCTCAACAACACCCAAAGAAACTACAGCACGTTCGACCGGGAACTCCTCGCCTTGTACCTGGCGGTACGACACTTCCGTTACTTCCTGGAGGGTCGACCCTTTACAGCCTACACCGACCACAAGCACCTCACGTTCGCCTTTGCCAAGGTGTCCGACCCGTGGTCTGCTCGGCAGCAGCGCCAATTGGCGTTCGTGTCGGAGTTCACCACCTCCATCCGCTACATCGAGGGGAAGGAGAACCGGGTCGCCGATGCGCTGTCCCGCCCCGCCATCAATGCTGTCCTGGAATGGCCCTGGGCATCGATTACTCCACCCTAGCAGTGGCTCAGCTGGAAGACAGTGAGATGTCCGCCTACTGGACTGCCATCTCTGGACTGCCGTCTGGTCCAGTGGGGGCAACGTTACTGTGCGACGTCTCATCTGTCAGCCACGGCCCATCGTCCCTGCATCGTCCCTGCATCGTCCCTGCATCGTCCCTGCCGCCTGGCGCTGAAGAGTTTTCGACGTCATCCACGAGCTGGCGCACCCTTCCATCTGGGCGGCGACAGCTTTGGTGGCCGCCTGGTTCATGTGGCACGGCCTGCGCAATCAGGTTGGTCACTGGGCCCGGTCCTGCATTCCATGCCAGACGGCCAAGATGCAACGCCACGTCCGAGCACTCCTCCAGGAGTTCGGGGTACCGCGCCGGCGGTGTGACCACATCCAGGTGGACATCGTGGGCCCACTTCCCACGTCCCGCGGCATCACCCACCTCCTCACGGTGGTGGACCGCTTCATGCGGTGGCCGGAGGCCATTGCGCTGGCTGACACTTCTGCAGTGCCATGTGCTCGTGCCCTGTCCACACAGTGCCATGTGCTCGTGCCCTGTCCACACAGTGCCATGTGCCCTGGCCACACAGTGCCATGTGCCCTGGCCACACAGTGCCATGTGCCCGTGCCCTGTCCGCACAGTGCCATGTGCCCGTGCCCTGTCCACACAGTGCCATGTGCCCTGGCCACACAGTGCCATGTGCCCGTGCCCTGTCCACACAGTGCCATGTGCTCGTGCCCTGGCCACACAGTGCCATGTGCCCTGGCCACACAGTGCCATGTGCCCTGGCCACACAGTGACATGTGCCCTGGCCACACAGTGACATGTGCTCGTGCCCTGTCCGCACAGTTGCCGTGGGTCTTGTTGGGCATTCGGACTGCCCCGAAGGAGGACTTGGCCTCGTCCTCGGCGGAGCTCGTCTACGGATCTCCGCTCACGTTGCCTGGGGAGTTCAAGCCCTCGGCGCAAGGATAGCCGGAGCCACCCTCGGCCGCCCTACAGCGCCCCCGCGTGCCACCAGCCCTCCGGGACTGCCCTTATGTCTTCTTGCGCCGTGATGCACACCGGACGTGCGCCGCTCCAGAGGCCGTACGAGGGCCCATTCCGTGTGCTGCAACATGGGCCAACCACCTTTGTGCTGGACATGGGGGGCCGGCGTGAGACTGTGTCGGTCGATCGCCTGAAGCCGGCTCCCTCCACCTTTGCCTTCGCCGGCCCCTGCGTCGGCTGACCAGCGCACGCCATCAGGTCGCGTTGTGCGCCCGCCAGTCAGTTTCATGCCTCCGGTTCTGGCGGGGGGGAAGGGGGGTCCTGTGGCGGCTCCCAAGGGTCAGGCCACTCCCATATGGAACCTTCCAGCACAGTGATGGACAGATTCGGGGGCGGCTCCCAGCTACACAGATAAGCAGCAAGGATTGTGGCGTGAGCCTAGTCTCCAGTCTCACACTGAAGTGGAGATTAGTGTGCTGTGTTCATTAAAGCCTCTACAGAATTTGCCTGGCTCCTCGCCTTCACTCCAGGCTTTCTCACGCACCCGCCACAACAGCACCAATCATAGAGACATAGCCTCCTCATACAGCATGGAAACAGGCTCTTCAGCCCAACCTGCCCATGCCCACCAACATGCCCCATCTACACCAGTCCCACCTGCCCGTGTTCAGCTCAGATCCCTCCAAACTTTCATATCCATGTCCCAGCCCAAATGTTTTTTTAAATGTTAAACCTGCCTCAACTACCTCCTGTGGCAGCTTGTTCCATTTCCCCACCACCCTCTGTATGAAAATGTTGCCCCTCAGGAGCCTATTAAATCTTCCCCCTCTCACCTTAAGCCTATCACCTCTAACTCTTAATTCCCCTACTCTGGGTAAAGGATTCTGTGCAGGGATCCTATTTGTTCCCCTCATGATCATATGCACCTGCATGAGATCAGTCCCCATACTCCTACCCTCATTCAAGATCTGCCAAATTAATTTAAAGTGGGAAAATGTGAAAAAGTAAAAAGCACATTCTTGCTATTGAGGGCGTGCAGCGTAGGTTTACGAGGTTAAATTCCCGGAATGGCGGGACTATCATATGTTGAAAGACTGGAGCGACTGGGCTTGTATACACTGGAATTTAGAAGGATGAGAGGGGATCTTATCGAAACGTATAAGATTATTAAGGGGTTGGACACGTTAGTGGCAGGAAACATGTTCCCAATGTTGGGAGAGTCCAGAACCAGGGGCCACAGTTTAAGAATAAGGGGTAGGCCATTTAGAACGGAGATGAGGAAAAACCTTTTCAGTCAGAGAGTTGTGAATCTATGGAATTCTCTGCCTCAGAAGGCAGTGGAGGCCAATTCTCTGAATGCATTCAAAAGAGAGCTAGATAGAGCTCTTAAGGATAGCGGAGTCAGGGGGTATGGGGAGAAGTCAGGAACGGGGTACTGATTGGGAATGATCAGCCATGATCACATTGAATGGCGGTGCTGGCTCGAAGGGCCGAATGGCCTACACCTGCACCTATTGTCTATTGTCTATTGTCTATATTATCTAAATTAAGTTTGAGTTTGAGTTTAAACTTTCGTCACCGATGTACAGTGAAAAGCTTTTGTTGCGTGCTAACCAGTCAGTGGAAAGACAACACATGATTACAATCGAGCCGTCCACAGTGTGAAGATGCAGGATAAAGGGAATAATGTGAATAATGTTTAGTACAAGATAAAGCCAGTAAAGTCCAATCAAGGATAGTCCTAGGGTCTCCAATGAGGGAGATAGTAGTTCAGCTCTGCTCTCTGGTTGTGGTATGATGATTCAGTTACCTGATAACAGCTGGAAAGAAACTGTCCCTGAATCTGGAGGTGTGCTTTTTCACACTTCTGTACCTTTTGCCCGATGGGAGAGGGGAGAAGAGGGAGTGGCCAAGGTGTGACTGGTCCTTGATGATGCTGCTGGCCTTGCCGAGGCAGCGTGTAAATGGAGTCAATGGAAGGGAGGTTGGTTGTGTGCAATGGTCTGAGCTGCGTCCACAATTCTCTGCAATTTCTTGCAGTCTTGGGCAGAGCTGTTCCCTAACCGTGCTGAGATGCACCCCAATAAAATACTTTCTACGTCGCATCTGTAGAAGTTGGTGAGAGTTGTGGGGGCCTTTCCGAACATTCCTAAGCCCTCTGAGGAAGTAGAGGCATTGGTGTGCCTTCTTGGTCATTGCTTCAGTGTGGGTGATGCAGGAGAAGTTGTTGGTGATATTGACTCCTGGCAATTTGAAGTTTTCAACCATCTCTACTTTGGCGCCATCAATGGAAACCGGGGTAACTGTAGTGGTAATTGTAATTAATGTATTAGCTAAGTATGTAAAAACATACAAGCTATTTGATTTACCATACAATCACACCAAAAAAGCAACAAGACGCAACTACATTAATGTATTAGCCATTAGCCACAGTGGCGCAGCGGTAGAGTTGCTGACTTACAGCGAATGCAGCGCCGGAGACTCAGGTTCGATCCTGACTACGGGCGCCGTCTGTACGGAGTTTGTACGTTCTCCCCGTGACCTGCGTGGGTTTTCTCCGACAAACTACAACAACCTACCACCTAGTCGACGTCAAGCTATGGCAAACTACCGACAACCGGCGACCCAATTGTCGTGAGTAGGACATCCACCTACGACCGCACCTACGACAACCTACGTCCACACAGGTGACAACCTACAACAACCAAAGTCAACCTACGTCCACCCGTGACAAGCTACGACAAGCTACGACCCTGTCGGCGACAACTGAAGACAATTCACATCATTTTCGCCTCCGGTTTTGCCCTGTCGCCGGTTGACGTAGGTTGACCTAGGTAGTCGCCAATGGAATTCACCGAAGTCAGCACCGGCGACAACTTATGACAGCACCAATATCAGGAGACGTCAAGCTACGCTCATTGGTGTCAAACCCACTGTCGCTGAAAATCTTTCAACATTTTGAAAATCCAGCGGCGACCAGAAAATCTCTACGACTCTTTGGAGACGACTCAGGACCGTGTGGTGGCAGCGTGTGGTGACAGCGTGTGGCGACAGCGTGTGGTGACAGCGTGTGGTGACAGCGTGTGGTGACAGCGTGTGGCGACAGCGTGTGGTGACAGCGTGTGGTGACAGCGTGTGGTGACAGCGTGTGGCGACAGCCTAGTCGCCTGTAGTCGCATTAAAAACCGCCTCAGTGGGACAGGCCCTTAAGCTAATTCCTGGATTGAGCTGGTTGAGGAATTGTTGGATTGGCTAAACTTGTTTCCATTGATGATTGGACGATTTAGAGAGGATTTGATTGAAATATTCAAAATGCAGGGAGTTCTTGACAGAGTGAAAATGGAGAAGATGCTTCCTCTTGTGCGAGAAGCTAGGTCTGGAACTCTAGAAATAGGAATCTAGAATCTAGAACGCTGTTTAAGACAAGACCTCTGCTCAAAGCGCAGTGCAGCAGATTCTTTGCATATATTTCAGGCGGTGGTAGATGCAAGAGGGGAGATATATATGTGGGTTCACTAGAATGTGCAATTGATGGGACAAGCAAATCAATCAATGGCAGAGCAGACCTGAAGAGATTGAGTGCCCTATCCTTGTGGTAATTCTTATATTTATTGGTTTGTATTGAGGGTAATGAGGAGTCAGGAAGGACAGACTATCGATTCATTAGAGTGTAGAACCAAGGAACTGCAGACACTGAGATGTACTAAAGGACAGAAAGTGCTGGAGTAACTCAGCTGGGTCAGGCAGCATCTCTGGACAACATGGCATCCTTTTTCAGACATTGTTGGGGGGGGGGGGGGAGGGTTGGGGAGAAGAAAGCTGGAAGAGAGGAGAGGCAGGGCAAAGTGCAGCAGGTAACAGGTGGATATAGGCGAGGGGGGGTTTGATAGGGAGATGGTTGGAACAATGTCCAGAGATGAAAGCTGAAGGTTTGACCGGATTCACCAGAGTTACAAATTCTGAAGCCAGAAAGAAAACTGGTGGTGCAGTGGTCGAGCAGCTGCCTTACAGCGCCAGAGGCCCGGGTTCCATCCTGACCACGGGTGCCGTCTGTACGGAGTTTGCACCATCACCCCGTGACCACGTGGGTTTTCTCTGGGTGCTCTGGTTTCCTCCCACACTACAAAGACATACAGGTTTGTAGGTTAATTGGCTTTGGTTAAATTGTAAATGTTCCCTCGATAGTGCTAGCGTAAGGGTTGATCACTGGTCTTTGACGACTCGGTGGGTGGAAGGGCCTGTCTCCACGCTGTCTATAAAGTCTAATGTCTAAAGGAAGGGATGTGCGGGGTGGGGGAGGGGAGAAATAGGTGGCAGTCCAGGTGGGGCACAGGAGAGGGGAGGGGGAAGGGGGAAATAGATGGCAGTCCAGGTGAGGCACAGGAGAGGGGAGGGGGAAGGGGGAAATAGATGGCAGCCCAGGTGGGGCACAGGAGAGGGGAGGGGGAGGGACAGAATGGGGGGAAGTTGTCAGAGGTTACCTAAAATTGGAGAATATAGTTTAGTTTATTTGGTTTATAGATACAGCGCGGAAACAGGCCCTTCGGCCCACCGGTTCCGTGCCGACCAGCGATCCCCGCACATTAGCACTATCCTACACCCACTAGGGACAACTTTTACATTTATACCAAGCCAATTAACCTACAAACCTTTGGAGTGTGGGAGGAAACTGAAGATCTCGGAGAAAACCCAAGCAGGTCACGGGGAGAACGTACAAACTCCGTACAGACGGCGCCCGTAGTCGGGATGGAACCCGGGTCTCCGGCGCTGCATTCGCTGTAAGGCAGCAGCTCTACTGCTGCGCCACCGTGCCGCCTGAAGGGTTCATATTTTTGGGTTGTCAGGTCCCCAATGTGTGGTGCTGATCCTCCAGTTTGCTGACAATGGAGGAGGCCCAGGACAGAAGGTTACCATGGGTATAGGAAGGGAAGTGAAGGGTCTCGACCCGAAACGTCAGTCTGAAGGAGGGTCTCGCCCCAAAACGTCACCCATTCCTTCTCTCTAGAGGTGGAGGAGGAGGAGGAGGAGGAGGAGGAGAGGGAGGGGGGAGAGGACAAATCAACAGTCAATGGGAAGAAGCGACAACAGGTGGGAGGGGAGGGAGCCCCACGGTGACCGTGCGCGTCCTGTCGGTGGCAGCAGCCTGAAGGAAGCGCTGTTGGCCGGGGGATACAACGTGAGCCGCAACAACAGCCGCGTCAATGGGATGGCACGGCGGCTGGTGAGGAAGGGCTCACTGCTGCCCTTTGTGGATGATGCCCACAACACAGTCAGCGGTTGGTCTCCAGCAAAGATACTAGAGGAACAAGATGGACCACTCCGTTGAAATCGCCTATACTGAAGTGTAGTACGCAAAGGAGCGTAACGTCCGCCATTTTAGTAGGCAAAAACCACCGTTCGTTATGCCTCTCGCAGTGTAATCAGTGCTTTGGGGGAACAGTATGTTTGATGATACCATTAAAATGCAGAATATATCTCATCTATCAATTCACAGATTTTTGTTATTTTTCTTTTTAAATGTTTCTGCAAGTTTCTGCAAGTTTCTGCCTACTCAAATGGCTGCATGACATACTACGGTTTTTAGGGTCGAGTGGTCTATCTTGTTCCTCTAGTATCTTTGGTCTCCAGCACCTCCCTCGCTCTCGCTCGCCTTCCCAGTGTCACTGCAAGAACAGCGAGCTCAGGCAATGCCTTGAGATCTATTAAACGGATGGGAAGCCCTTGCCAGACCCCATAACACAGGTCATCCTGGAAACGGGACCACCTATCGTGAATTGTTTATGTAAGTGAGTGAATTCCACTGGGTGGCGCCACCATGGCAGCCTCGCCCACAGTACGTCTGTCTTTTTCGTCTTTTTTTGGATATTTCTGGTGTGTTGAGAAGGTATGTGTCAATGCTCTCTTCTGGTTTGTTTTATGTGGGGGGTGGGCAGGGGGGGGGGGGGGTTCGGGTGAACCTTTTATCTCTTTCCTCATTGGGGAGATACATTTTCAGCCTGTCTCCGTCTCTGCACTGCAACAGCCAGGAACTGGCCTCTTTGTTGTCTACTCCAGGGATGAACTGCTGGAGCTCGGACTGCCCCGAGCGGCTGGCTTCACCAGGTTACATCAGAAATCCCCAAGGAACTGAGAAGGAAATACAAGAGATGCCAGTCGGGAGTAAAACGAGGTGCGGAGAAAGGAGGAACAAGCCACACTTGCCTTCCATCATAATGGGGAATGTGAGATCGCTGGCTAACAGAGATGGACGAGCTAGCTTGCACTAGTGAAGACCCAGAGGGTGTACCGTGAGGGCAGTGTGCTGTGTTTCGCAGAGACATGGCTCCCCCAGGCCATCCCTGAGTCTACCGCGAGTGTGGACTGCTTTCAGACTGTTCGGCTGGACAGGGACTGCAGAGAGAGTGGCGAGTGTAAGGGTGGGGGACTTGCTGTTCTCGTTGACAAGTGGTGCAACCCTGGTCACATCACGGTAAAGGAGCGAGTGTAGAGCCCGGACATTGTGGGTCTCCGCCCACAGTACAGGTGCTTCCACTTTGACAGTGGGGCCGCTGCCCACCCTACAGACACTCCCCCTCAATCCCCCTGGTCCACTTCCTCTGCCCTTTCTTTGTCGTGCCTGACCATCAAGGCTGAGCAGGTGAGGAGGGAGTTGAGCAGACTCCGCCCAGACAAAGCCACGGGTCCTGATGGTGTCAGCCCGAGGGTACTCAAGGCATGTGGCTGTCGGGTGTGCGCAGTACTCCAGCACATCTTCAGCCTGAGCCTGAGCCTGGAGAGGGCTCCTGTGATTTGGAGACATCCTGCCTGGTTCCTGCACCAAAGAGTATGTGCCCCAGCTCCCCCAATGACCACACTGACCTCACACATCATGAAGTTCCTGGAGAGGCTGGTGCTCACTCACTCACCTGCGAGCCCTGGTTAAACCCTACCTGGACCCCCTGCAGTTCACTCACCAAACAAAGATGGGGTTGAGGACGCCATCATCCACCTGCTCCATCTTCTTATGCTCGCCTGGATAAGCCGGGAGGCAGTGTGAGAGTGTTAACACCATCCAGCCCGCACTGTTAGGGAACAAACTAACCAAGGTGCGTGGATCACCAACTACCTGACTGGATGACCACAATATGTCGGGCTACGGAACTGTGTCTCGGACATGGTGGTGAGCAACACAGGGGACGGTCCTCTCTCCCTTCCAGTTCACCATCTACACCACGGACTTCAGGTAGAACTCCGTCTCCTGACACCCGCAGAAGTTTTCAGAGGACTCTGCAATTGTGGGCTGCATCAGTGAGGGGAGGAAGCCAGCAGAGGTGTAGTCAGCGACTTTGTTGAGTGGTGTGGGCTGAATCACCTGCAGCTGAACACCAACAAGACTAAGGAGTTAGTGGTGGACTTTAGGAGGAGAGGAACACCCCTGTCCCCTGTCTCCATTAATGGTGTGGATGTGCAGTTTACCGGGGAGTACAAATACCTTGGAGTGTACCTGGACAGTAAAATGGACTGGTCCAGGTACGCTGAGACCCTGGACAAGGGACAGAGCCGGCTGTACTTTTTGAGAAGCCTCGGCTCCTTCAAAGTCTGCAGTAAGATGCTGCAGATGTTCTACCAATCGGTGGTAGACAGTGCCATCTTCTTCGCGGTTGTGTTGGGGTAGCAGGGCGAAGGTCGCGGAAGCCAATAGGATCAACAAACTCATCAGGAAGGCTGGCTCCGTCCTGGGGGTGGAGTTGGATTTATGGGAGGTGATCTTGGAGGGGAGGATGCTCCTCAATCTGCGGAGCATCTTGGACAATAAAGCTCCACCCCCTCCATGACACACTGGTCAACCTGAGGAGCACCTTCAGCAACAGACTCCTCCCCCTTCTGTCGTGGGGTAGACTGAGACTGAGACTGAGACTGAGACTGAGACTGAGACTGAGACTGAGACTGAGACTGAGACTGACTTCCCACCCCACCCCACCTCCCCCCCCATCCCTGCACACCCCCCAAGCCTTTCCACGCGTCACTTCAATTTCATGTTTCATGGATTTTGTGTTTTTTTATGACTGTTGGCAGATCAATTTCCCTCCTGAGATGAATAAAGTTCTATCGTATCGTGTCGTATCAGAGGTAATATTGGCAGTAAGCTCAATTGTGGCATGCAAAACTTGAGAAATGATTGAGTGGGCATAGTGGAACCAGGCGGATAACTGACAGGGATGCACCAAGACTAACACAGTGTGAGGACAGGACCTACACAGTGAATGGTCGGGCTCTGGGGAGCATTGCTGAGCAGAGGGATGTAGGAGTAAAGGTACATGGTTCCTTGAAAGTGACACCACAGGTAGGCAGGGTGGTCAAAAAGGCTTTTGGCTCTTCATCGGTCAGAGTATTGAGCATAGAAGTTGGGAGGTCATCTTGTCGTTATATGAGACGTTGGTGAGGCAGCATTCAGAGTTATTGTGTTCAGTTCTGGGCACCATGTTATAGGAAAGATTTATTCACAAAATGCTGCAGGTCAGGCAGCATCTCAGGAGAGAAGGAATGGGTGACGTTTCGGGTCGAGACCCTTGTCAGGCTGGAAAGGGTGCAGAGAAGATTTACGAGGATGTTGCCAGGACTAGAGGGTGTGAGCTACAGGGAGAGGATGAGGGGTGATCTTATAGAGGTGTATAAAAACATGAGAGGAATAGATCGGGTAGACGCACAGAGTTTGTGAGGGGGGAAATATTTAATAGGAACTTGAGGGATAACTTTTCCACACAAAACTCACGCGGGTCATGGAAAGAGCTGCCAGAGCAGGTAGATGAGGCAGGGACTAATGCAATGTTGAAGAATCATTTATGCGGCACGGTGGCGCAGTGGTAGAGTTGCTGCCTTATAGCACATGTAGCGCCGGAGACCAGGGTTCGATCCCGACTACGGGCGCTGTCTGTACGGAGTTTGTTCCTTCTCCCGTTGACCCGCGTGAGTTTTGTCCGAGATCTTTGGTTTTCTCCCACACTCCAAAGACGGACAGGTTTGTAGGTTCATTGGCTTGGTAAATATAAAAAAACATTGTCCCTGGTGTGTGTGTGTGTAGGATAGTGTTAACGTGCGGGGATCGCTGGTCGGTGCGGACACGGTGGGCCGAAGGGCCTGTTTCCACGCTGCATCTCTAAACTAAACTAAACTAATCTAAATTTAGTCAGGTACATTGAAAGGATAGGTTTACATCGAAACATAGAAAATAGGTGCAGGAGTAGGCCATTCGGCCCTTTGAGCCAGCACTGCCATTCTAGCCCTTGCTTTCCCTCTCTCTCCATCCCTCCCCGTTCCCAGTTTTCCCACCAGTCTCACTGTCTCCAACTACATTCTATTTCTGTCCCGCCCCCTCCCCTGACATCAGTCTGAAGAAGGGTCTCGACCCGAAACGTCACCCATTCCTTCTCTCCAAAGATGCTGCCTGTCCCGCTGAGTTACTCCACCATTTTGTGTCTACTGCCATTCAATATGATCATGGCTGATCATCCAAAATCAGTACCAGTTCCGGCTTTTCCCCCATATCTCTTGATTCCCTTAGCCCTAAGATCCAAATATAACTCTCTCTTGAAAACATCCGGTGAATTGCCCTCCACTGCCTTCTGAGGCAGAGAATTCCACAGATTCACGACTCTCTGGATGAAAAAGCGTTTCCTCATCTCAGTCCTAAATGGCCTACCCCTTATTCTTAAACTGTGACACCTGGTTCTGGACTCCCCCAACATCGGGAACGTTTTTCCTGCATCTACTCTGCCCAATCCTCTAAGAATTTTACATGTTTCTCTAAGATCTCCCCTCATCCTTCTAAATGCCTGTGAAAACAAGCCCAGTCGACCCATTCTTTCATATTACATCAGTCCCACCATCCCAGGAATTAACCTGGTGAACCTACACTGCACTCCCTCAATAGCAATAATGTCCTTCCTCAAATTAGGAGACCAAAACTGCACACAATACTCCTTTGCTTACATTCAGTGACTGATGTACAAGCACACCCAGGTCTCGTTGCACCTTCCCTTTTCCTAATCTGACACCATTCAGATAATAATCTGCCTTCCTGTTCTTACTATCAAAGTGGATAACCTCACATTTATCCACATTATACTGCATCTGCCATGCATTTGCCCACTCACCCAACCTGTCCAAGTCACCCTGCATCCTCACAGCATCCTCCTCGCAGTTCACACTGCCACCCAGCTTTGTGTCATCAGCAAACTTGGAGATGTCACATTTAATTCCCTCATTTAAATCGTTAATATATATTATAAACAACTAGGGTCCCAGCACTGAGTCTTGCGGCACCCCACTAGTCACTGCCTGCCATTCTGAAAAGGACCCGTTAATTCCTACTCTTTGCTTCCTGTCTGCCAACCAGTTCTCTATCCATGTCAGTACCATACCTCCAATACCATGTGCTCTAATCTTGCACACAAATCTCTTGTGTGGGACCCTGTCAAAGGCTTTTTTAAAGTCCACGTACACTACATCAACTGGTTCTCCCTTATCCTTTCTACTTGTTACATCCTCAAAAAAATCCAAAAGATATATTCAAGCATGATTTCCCCTTCATAAATCCATGCTGACTTTGACCGATCCTGTCATTGCTTTCCAAATTCCCTGCTATTACATCTTTAATAATCAACTCCAGCATCTTCCCCACTACCAATGTAAGGCTAACTGGTCGTTAATTCCCCATTTTCTCTCTCCCTCCTTTCTTAATAAGTGGGGTTACATTAGCTACCCTCTTGTCCACAGGAACTGATCCGGATTCGAGAGAACTTTGAAAAATGATCACCAATGCATCCACGATTTCTAGGGCCACCTCGTTGAGTACTCTGGGATGCAGACCATCAGGCCCTGGGGATTTATCTGTCTTCAGTCCCAACAGTTTACCGAACACCATTTTCTGGCTAATGTGGATTCCCTTCAGTTCCTCCCTTCCACTAGATCCTCGGTCCACTAGTATTTCTGAGAGATTGTTTGTGTCTTCCTTCGTGAAGACAGAACCAAAGCACTTGTTTAACTGTTCTGCCATTTCCTTGTTTCCCATTATAAGTTCACCTGTCTCTGACTGTAAGGGACCTACATTTGTCTTCACAAAGGACACAAATTACTGGAGTAACTCAGCGGGTCAGGCAGCATTTCTGGAGCACAAGGATAGGTGACGTTAGGACCGTTCTTCAGACTGGTTCAGTCTGCTGAGCTACTCCAGCACTTTGAGCGATATGGGCCAGATGGGACATGTTGGTTAGTGTGGGCAAGTTGGACTGAAGAGCCTGTTTCCATATGGCTGTGTGACTCTATCAGTCCATGAATTTGACAGAAACATAGAACATAGAAACAGAGAAAATAGGTGCAGGAGGAGGCCATTCGGCCCTTCGAGCCAGCACCGCCATTCATTGTGATCATGGCTGATCGTCCCCAATCAATAACCCGTGCCTGCCTTCTCCCCATATCCCTTGATTCCACTAGCCCCTAGAGCTCTATCTAACTCTCTCTTAAATCCATCCAGTGATTTGGCTTCCACTGCCCTCTGTGGCAGAGAATTCCACAAATTCACAACACTCAGGGTGGAATTTTCTTTCTCATCTCAGTTTTAAATGGCCTCCCCTTTATTCTGAGACTGTGGCCCCTGGTTCTGGACTTGCCCAACATTGGGAACATTTTTCCTGCATCTAGCTTGTCCAGTGCAAAAGGATTGACCAAGCACAAGCAAGCAACTTGCCAACCTGCTGTACATCTCCAGGTGACTGGCAGAGCCTTGCCTCAGCATTAGACGAGTGAATCTTGTTCCCATTGCAGATCGGTCACGTCCGCCATCGGCCTGCAGTCTCCATTCATCCTGAGAGCAGGAGGCGAAAGTTAATTTAAATCATTTTGCCAAATTATTATTATTATTATTCAAATGAACATAGAACACAGAAGACCCACAATGTCTGTGCCCAACATGATGCCAAGACCATCTCTCATCTACCTGCACATAATCTACATATATCCCTCCATTCCCTTCATATCCACCTGCCTATCCAAAAGTCTCTTCAAAGCCACTACCGTTTCTGCCTCCACCACCAACCCTGGCAGCACGGTAGCGCAGCGGTAGAGTTGCTGCTTTACAGCGAATGCAGCGCCGGAGACTCAGGTTCGATCCTGACTACGGGTGCTGCACTGTAAGGAGTTTGTACGTTCTCCCCTTGACCTGCGTGGGTTTTCTCCGAGATCTTCGGTTTCCTCCCACACTCCAAAGACGTACAGGTATGTAGGTTAATTGGCTGGGTAAATGTAAAAATTGTCCCTAGTGGGTATAGGATAGTGTTAATGTACGGGGATCGCTGGGCGGCACGGACTTGGAGGGCCGAAAAGGCCTGTTTCCGGCTGTATATATATGATATGATATGATATGATAAGTTCCAGGCACTCCCCACCATCTGTGTAAAAAAAGATGCCCCACACAGCTTCTTTAAAATGTGCCCCTCTCACCTTAAAGCTGTGCCCCATAGTACTTGATTTTCCTATCCTGGAAAAAAGTTTCTGACTGTCTACCCTATCTATGCCTCTCATCATTTCATGTACTTCGATCAGGTCCCCCCCGCAACCTCTGGTGATTCAGAGAAAACAATCCAAGTCTATTCAACCTCTCCCTACAGTTAATACCCCCTAATCTGGTCAAAATGGCAGTAAACCTTCTCTGCAAACCTTCCAAAGCCACCATGTTCTTCCTGCGATGGGGCGGGCAGTCAGGTCTGCACTCAGTACTCTAAATGTGACCTCACCAAATTCCTCTACAACCTGCCCTAGGAAGGCAGGCATCCCTCTGCCTTCTTTACCACTCTCTCTACTTTCATGGAATTATGGATGGACCCCAAGATTAGGGGTGCCAACTTTCTCACTCCCAAATAAGGGACAAGGTGACGTCACCGCCCCGCGCCCACGTGACCTCACCCAGCCAGCGGCCAAGTGCTCCCGCTCCACCAATGGCAGCCGCCCGGGATGGGACGCGGGTTGCGTTAGGCGGCGCCCGGACCTCCAGACCTACACTGTCCAGGTCTACACTATCCAGGATTGCTGTGGCCCCCGGGCTACAGTGTCCGGGCCTACAGTGTCCAGGCTTATAGTGTCCGGGCCTACAGTGTCCGGGCTTACAGTGTCCAGGCTTATAGTGTCCGGGCCTACAGTGTCCAGGCTTACAGTGTCCAGGCTTGCTGTGGCCCCCGGGCTACAGTGTCCGGGCCTACAGTGTCCAGGCTTATAGTGTCCGGGCCTACAGTGTCCGGGCTTACAGTGTCCGGGCCTACAGTGTCCGGGCCTACAGCGCCATCCGGGCCTAATACGGGACAAGGGCGATCCCGTACGGAACAAACTAATTTAGCCCAAAATATGGGATGTCCCGGCTAATAAGGGACGGTTGGCAACCCTACCCGAGATGCCGCTACATCAATGCTGTCATATTTGAATCCCTGCCCCCTGCACCAGCCCCTGAGCCACACGTCCATCTCTCCTCTGTGCCTTTTCCTACCCTCACTAGCACATGGCACTGGCAGTAATCTGGAGATGCTACCCTTGAGGTCCTGCTTTTTAAATTGCCTACATTGATTGATTGATTGATTGATTGATACTTTATTCACACATGTACTTGGTACAGTGACATTCTGTGATTTGCGTACAATATATAATATATGCAAACGGTTGCTGCGTAACAGTGTAGGGCACCAACAAAGTTACAAAAGTATTCAATATAGTCCTGAAGGTAGAAGCTGGAGTAACTCAGCGGGACAGGCAGCATCTCTGGAGTGAAGGAATGGGTGACGTTTCAGGTCGAGACCCTTCTTCAGACTGGTTAGGGATAAGGGAAATGAGAGATATAGACGATGATGTAGAGAGATAAAGAACAATGAATGAAAGATATGCAAAAAAGTAACAATGTTAACGGAAACAGGCCTTTTGGGTCTATCTTCGGTTTAAACCAGTATCTGCAGTTCCTTCCTACACATTCACTATCGTTGCAATGGTGCCTCTTCCTTCTTGCCCCCTCTCCTCTCCCCCCACCGAGTTCCTCTTGTTCTCTCGGTGCCCCAGTGGACTAAACATCCTTCCCACATTTCAAGAAGGTGGTCACCACGGCAACTAAAGATGGGGAGGAAGTACAAGCTTCTCTAATCATGCCTACATCTTGAGACTGAATTTGATTAATTAATTGGTCCAATGAAGGATCTCCTCCCGAAACGTCACCCATTCCTCTCTCCAGAGATACTGCCTGTCCCGCTGAGTTACTCCAGCAGTTTATGTCCATCTTCGGTGTAAACCAGTGTATACAGTTCCTTCCTGCACATTGATTTATTAATCCTCTTCCAGTGTCTTATTTTTAAAGGCATCTCAAGGTTTCAAGGTTTCAAGGTTCTAGTTCTAGTTATGTCATTTTGGCAACATTGCTTGACTCCAAATGTTTGATGCATCAGATGAGGTACATGGAAGAAGATGTGCTTACCTATGCGAGAAACATATTTTAATTTGGGTATATAAGAGGACTCAGCAGGTCAGGCAGCATCTCTGGAGAAAAGGAATAGGTAACTTTTTCGGGTCGAGACCCTTGTTCAGACTTTTCCATTTGTAACCAACAATAAAGATAAACTCTATACCCTGCATTTCAGTAATGATAGATTTATCTGACAGTATATTTGTCCTATAATTTTCTACCTAATGGATACAGTATGCCCATTGTTCTATGGCACCTGCAATACCGTATTGCTGTTGTACCATGCTATCAATTGCAGCTCCAGCTGTGTATTCATTTGCCCTGCAGTGCATTTTACATAAACTGAAAGAAGAAAATGCTAAATAAACAGGTGACCAACTCTGGATACATGTGGTTTTGAGGTCTTTATATTTGCCGTGTCTCATTACTTAAGCAATTATTGGCAAAGGCTCGTTGTCTACATTTATACAGTGCAGTGCAGATTTGGACACAGCTTGGTGTCGTCGTGACAATCTCACTGAGAATTCTTCACTGAGAATCAGGCTCCCCATTGATGTAAAATGGGTGAAAAAATCTAGAATGTGAAAACAGTATTTGAAAGCAGTTCGACTGCCCCGACCGTGGGAGAACAAAGAGGAAGGGAATTGGACTGTTCTGCCTTCCGTCACAGTGAGGAATGTGGGGAATCCGCTGTGGTGTGTTAACTTTCATGTCGTTGTGTGTCTTGTCATTTTTTTTTCTCCTTATGGCTGCGTGCTAATTTGCATATCACTGTACCTTAATTGGTACATGTGACAATAAACTGACCTTGAAACCTCTGAATTGGAGATGGCACAAGAGATGGTGTACACTGTGATCACCCGTTCACACTAGTTCTATGTTACCCCTCGCTTCCATTCCCTATACACTAGGGGTAATTTGCAGCAGTCTTTTAACCTACAAACCACATCTACAATGCAATAGAAAACTGCTGGATTCAAAATGGAAATTGTCAGCTTTATCTTGTTGTGTCTCATTGTTTAAGTAAATATTGGCAAAGAAGGCCAATAATTGTTTGTATTGTGCTTGCGAGCAAAGCACCAGGGCAAATTCCTTGTATGTAAACATACTTGGCTAATAAAATGTATTCAATTCAATTCATCTTTTGCATAAGACTCGTGTGAATCATTGATGGGCAGAGAGGAAATGGCCGAAGAAATAAACAACTGCCTCACGAAAGGAAAGAAGGAATCTTCCTGAAATACTGGTGATTCAAGTATCCAATACAAAGGAGGAAAGGAGGAAAATTATATGAATTAAAAATCACCAGAACAATGAATGCCTCGATGATACCGAACTTTGTCTTTGCCAGGCAAACTACAGCAGATGGTTCCAAAGGGGAATGGGAAATAACACAGAATATAGAATGTCGTTCAGAGAAGGTCAGATCAAAAAATGTACAAGGTAGATTGGAAGATTGGGAATACATTCTTCACATGATAGAACTGTTCAAGATAACAGCGGGGCAGAAGCTGTTTGTGAATCTAGTGTTATGTCTGTCAAGCTTTTGTATGTTCTCCCTGATGGAAGAGGGGAGATGACAAGATGAGTGGGGTGTGAGTCAAGTCAAATTTATTTGTCACATACACATACACGATGTGCAGTGAAATGAAAGTGGCAATGCCTGCGGGTTGTGCACAAAAAGAATTACAGTTACAGCATATAAATAAAGTTAATAAGTTACTATTAGTGTCGACAAAAATTTAGTCTCTGGGGTTATAAAAGTTGACAGTCCTGATGGCCTGTGGGAAAAAGCTCCGTCTCATCCTCTCCGTTTTCACAGCGTGACAGCGGAGACGTTTGCCTGATCGTAGCATCTGGAACAGTCCGTTGCTGGGGTGCCCCGTGATTTATTCTTATTTATTTATTTGTTTGTTTATTTTCCGGTCGATACAATACAACAGATTGACCATACAGTTGTGAAAGTTAAATAGTACAAAATCATTATATAAAAAATAAAACAATATAATCACGCATGATATTCTCTGCCAAAACAAAAGGTGTAGGCTTATTGTGCCTACCCTTAATACTTACCAATGATGTTAGTGCTGTCCAGAGCCAGTGTGTGGTGTATAAGATGGCGATGGGGTGGGGGGGGGGGGGTGAGGGATAGCAGTGGGGAGGCTGGTTTGAATAATGGACTGGACGGTGTTCATAACCATTTCTTGCAATCAATCTTGGGAAGAGCAAGCTGTGATATATCTCGAAGTCTGTGATCTATCAGTCTGAAGAAGGGTCTCGACCCGAAACGTCACTCATTCCTTCTCTCCTGAGATGCTGCTTGAGTTACTCCAGCATTTTGTGAATAAATATCTCGATAGGATGCATTGTAGAATGCAGGTATGGATGAGTCATTGGAGATGTCGAATTTCCTAAATCTTCTGAAGAGCGGAGGCATCAAAGTGGTTTCTTGGCTGTAATGCCAATGTGTTTGGACCAGGACAGATTGTTGGTGATAGTGACATTCAGGAGCTCTCAACCACCTTCATGTGATACAGATTGGGGCATGCACTCCACCTAATTTCCTGAGGTGTTTGTAACAGCTGGCTTGTAGAGATAATGGATGCAACATCTTGCAACCTTTTTCAGCTTCCGCAGAAGTTCTGCAGTCTGGAGTGCAGCAAATGTGAACCTAATTTTCATTTCATTTAAGAAAGAAGGAACGAAGAACTGCCAATGCATTCACCTGATGTGGACAGAAAGGGAAATGCTGTAATCCTCAATAAAGAATGGAACCATCTGGAGAAACCATTCCAGAATCAGATAGAAAGTTTATAGGATGAAATAATATTATGATTAGTTCAGTTCAGTTTAGTTTAGAGATACAGCGCGGAAACAGGCCCTTCGGCCCATCGAGTCTGTGCCAACCAGCGATCCCCACACACTAAAACTATCCTACACACACTGGGGACAATTTTACATTTATACCAAGCCAATTAACCTACATACCTCTATGTCTTTGGGGGTGGTGAGGGTGGGAAGGGATGAGTTGACCAGGGAGTTGCGGAGGGATTGAGCTCTGCGGAAGGCGGAAAGGGGTGGAGATGGGAAGATGTGACTAGTGGTGGGATCCTGTTGGAGGTGGCGAAGATTAATGAATGAATGAGTGAATGAGTGAATAAATGAATAATGAATGAATGAATGATACGTTATTGTGAAATGCTCTGATTTGCACACCAACTACGCAGTACACAAGTGTCGCCACCTGTTGGCGCTGACAAAGTTATAAATGTTAACTGAGCAGTCCAGTGGCCACGTGCCCCCGCTCCACTAATGGCGGCCGCGGGGCGGTGACATCACCTTGTACCGTATTTGGGAGTGAGGATGTTGACAAACCCTAACTCCGAATGCTGAGCAGAACATTTGTGTGAGTGGGCGGATGCATAGCAGATGCAGTTTAATGTGGATAAGTGTGAGTTATCCACTTTGGTGGTAAGAATAGGAAGGCAGATTATTATCTGAATGGTGTCAAGTTAGGAAAAGGGAACGTACAACGTGATCTGGGTGTCCTAGTGCATCAGTCACTGAAAGGAAGCATGCAGGTACAGCAGGCAGTGAAGAAAGCCAATGGAATGTTGGCCTTCATAACAAGGGGAGTTGAGTATAGGAGCAAAGAGGTCCTTCTGCAGTTGTACAGGGCCCTATTGAGACCGCACCTGGAGTACTGTGTGCAGTTTTGGTCTCCAAATTTGAGGAAGGATATTCTTGCTATTGAGGGCGTGCAGCGTAGGTTTACCAGGTTAATTCCCGGAATGGCGGGACTGTCATATGTTGAAAGACTGGAGCGACTAGGCTTGTATACACTGGAATTTAGAAGGATGAAAGGGGATCTTATCGAAACGTATAAGATTATTAAGGGGTTGGACACGTTAGAGGCAGGAAACATGTTCCCAATGTTGGGGGAGTCCAGAACAAGGGGCCACAGTTTAAGAATAAGGGGCAGGCCATTTAGAACTGAGATGAGGAAAAACTTTTTCAGTCAGAGAGTTGTGAATCTGTGGAATTCTCTGCCTCAGAAGGCAGTGGAGGCCAATTCTCTGAATGCATTCAAGAGAGAGCTAGATAGAGCTCTTAAGGATAACGGAGTCAGGGGGTATGGGGAGAAGGCAGGAACGGGGTACTGATTGAGAATGATCAGCCATGATCACATTGAATGGCGGTGCTGGCTCGAAGGGCCGAATGGACTCCTCCTGCACCTATTGTCTATTGTCTATTCATCAAGTGGAGGGGGAGCAGGCAGAAGTCATTCTGCACGCTGGTGCAAATGACATGAGGAGGAAAACGGATTAAATATAGGGAACTAGGGGGAAGTTTAAAAAGCAGGAGCCTAGGTTAGTCATATCCGGATTACTCCCGGTGCCACGTGCTAGTGAGGGTAGCAATAGTAAGATCAGATAGATGAATGACTGGCTCAGCAGTTGTTGCAGGCTGCAGGGATTCAGATGTTTAGACTATTGGGATCCGTTCAGGAGCAGAGATGACCTGTACAAGAGGCATAGGTTGCTTCTGAACTGCAGGGTGACCAATATCCTTGCAGGGAAGTCCACCCAGTGTCTACTCAGAAGCATTCATTGTACAGAGGCAGGTTAGATAGAGCTCTAGGGGCTAGTGGAATCAAGGGATATCGGGAGAAGGCAGGCACAGGTTACTGATTGTAGATGATCAGCCATGATCACAATGAATGGCGGTACTGGCTCGAAGGGCCATATGGCCTCCTCCTGCACCTATTTTCTATGTTTCTCTGCTTCTATGTTTCTATGTTAGTGGGAACCAAAGTAGCAGGTTGGAAATTGGAAGGTAGAGTGTAGGATCAGTAAGTCTCAATGGATGCACAGGTAGGGAGACGTGAAGGAATATGGTGACAGGCTAGCCACAGGGTGGCGAATTGGTGGAATTTATTGCCACTGACAGCGGTGGAGGCCAAGTCATTGAGTATTTCTGAAGTGGTGATTGTTAGGTTCTTGATTAGTGAGGGTGGCAAAGGTTACGGGGAGAAGGCAGGAGAGTGGGGTTGAGAGGGAAAAATAGATCAGACACGATTGAATGGTGTGGCAGACTCGATGGGCTGAATGGCCTGATTCTGGGCCTGTGTCTTCTGAACTTTTCCTACCCGTGTCATTTGTGCCAATGGGCACAACAACTTCTGGCTGCTCTCCTCCCCCTTGATAATGTTGTGCAACTGCTGTCATTCTGGAGTCTCGCCCACTGCCACAGCTTCTCATAGAAACATAGAAAGTAGGTGCAGGAGGAGGCCATTCGGCCCTTCGAGCCAGCACCGCCATTCATTGTGATTATTACTGATCATCTACAATCTGTAACCCGTGCCTGCCTTCTCCCGATATCCCTTGATTCCACTAGCCCCTAGACTCTGTCTAACTGTCTCTTAATTCAAGGCTCAAAACCTATTTCTACTCCCTTGCGTTTGAGGCCCTCTGAGGGGGCGCTGTGAACTGTTTATGTATGTGCTGTTATGTTTGTGTGCCATTGTATGTTCGTTTCTTAGTACCTGAACTGATGTATAGCACTTTGGTCAACGTGGGTTGTTTTTAAATGTGCTATACAAATAAAATTGACTTGACTTGACTTAAATTCATCCAGGGAATTGACCTCCACTGCCCTCTGTGGCAGAGAATGCCACAAATTCACAACTCTCTGGGTGAAAAAGTTCCTTCTCACCTCAGTTTTAAATGGCCCCCCCTTTATTCTAAGACTGTGGCCCCTGGTTCTGGACCTCCCCCAACATTGGGAACATTTTTCCCGCATCTAGCTTGCCCAGTCCTTTTATAATTTATATGTCTCTGTAAGATCCCCTCTCATCCTTCTAAACTCCAGTGAATATAAGCCTAGTCTTTCCGATCTTTCCTCATATCTCCTGTCTGATCCCTTCACCAATGAGTCTCCCATCACTATTGCTCTGTATTATATTCTTTACCAAGTAATAAATCTCCAGCGGAAGATGGTTTCCCGCCTGAGTTCTATAAAAAATTTAAAGATTTGTTGTTACCAGTATTTATGGAAGTGATACATCAAGCGGAAAAAACCTACATTACCAGAATCCTTCTCACTGGCAATTATAACCGTAATTCAAAAAAAAGGGAAAGACCCTTTAAATGCATCTTCTTATAGACCAATATCATTGTTGAATGCAGATTATAAAATAGTTGCAAAACTTTTGGCAAGGAGATTGGCAGAATATTTACCGAAGCTGGTTAAAGAGGACCAAACTGGATTTGTCAAAAAAAGGAAAATATCTGATAATGTAGCAAGATTTATAAGTATTTTACATTTAGCACAGAAAAGAAAGGAATTGAGCGTAGCAGTTGCTTTAGATGCTGAAAAGGCGTTTGACAGGTTAGAATGGGATTTTTTATTTAAAGTATTAGAGAAGTACGGATTGGGAAATGGTTTCATTAACTGGGTAAAAGCTCTTTATAAACAACCTAGAGCCAAAGTGGTGACAAATGGCCAATCTTCTCAATCATTTAATTTGGAAAGATCTAGTAGACAGGGATGTCCCTTGTCACCGGCTTTATTTGTATTGGCTATTGAACCTCTGGCAGAGCTAATAAGATCAGATTTAGACATTGAAGGATTTAAAGTTAATCAGGAAAATCACAAAATTACTTTATTTGCAGATGATGTTTTAATTTGTCTTACTAGACCATTGGAATCCTTAAGAAAATTATATTTCAGACTGGAAGAATATGGGGAAGTATCAGGATACAAAATTAATAAAGATAAAACTGAAATAATGCCTCTTTCTGAAGGTAATTATGATCAATGTAAAAGAGAAAGTCAGTTTAAATGGCAAAAAGAAGGCATGAAGTACCTAGGGGTTAAAGTAGATAATAAGTTAAATAATCTGTATAAACTAAATTATAAACCACTAATTTAAAAAATTGAGGAGGACTTGAAGAAATGGATGAATCTTCCAATTACATTGCTAGGGAGAGTGAACTGTATTAAGATGAATATTTTTCCGAGGATACAGTATTTATTCCAAACACTGCCTATACCTTTACCAAATAATTTTTTTCAAGAATTGAATAAAATTGTGAGAAATTTTCTTTGGAAAGGTAAAATGCCAAGAGTGTCTATGGAAAAATTAACATGGAAATTTGAATTAGGTGGACTGCAATTACCAAATTTTAAAAATTACTATCTGGCAGCACAAATGAGTTTTATTTCATCCTTTTATCAAGAGGGTGGAAAAACAGCATGGGTTAAAATTGAAATGGATAAAATAAAAGAACTATGCCCAGAAGAATTTATCTATAAATGGGAAGCGAAGCTATTAGTTAAGGATCAAGAGTCACCTTTGCTAAAACATTTAATTAATATATTGTTGAAAACAGTTAAAGCTAATGATAAAAGATTTTTTCTAACAGCTAAAACTCCATTAGTAAAAAATAGATTACTGCCGTTTGCTTGGAATAATCAAATATTACAAGTCTGGGAACAGAAGGGTATTAAACATATAGGAGATTGCTACGAAGGAAATAATTTTTTGACATTTTCTCAATTGAGAAACAAATATCAAATTCCAGGGAATAGTATTTTTTTCTATTATCAATTACAATCTTTTTTAAGGGAAAAGTTAGGTAATTCAATGTTTTTATTTCAAATTAAAGGAATTGAATCCCTGTTTCAGGGCAAGGGAACTAAAAAATGTATGTCTTCAATGTATAAATTGTTACAAAAATCTAGTCCAAAGACAGGAATTCAAAAATCGACAAAGATGGGAAACGGATCTGAATATTAGCATTGATGAACCAAGTTGGGAAAGATTATGTTTAGAAAGTATGCAAAATACTATTAATGTGAGATATAGTTTAGTACAATACAATTTTTTACATCAACTATATTTAACTCCGAAAAAATTAAACAATTTAAATCCAAATTTACCTGAAATTTGTTTTAGACGCAACCAGGATGTGGGTACTTTTTTACACTCCACATGGGCATGTCCGAAGGTAACTCCTTTTTGGAAAGACCTAAAAAACTTTTTGGAACAATTGATGAATAAGACCATACCATTGGATTCAAGGTTGTTTTTATTGGGAGATACTAAAGGAATATTACCAAGATTAATTTTAGATAAATATCAGGAAAGATTTCTCAAAATAGCAATAGCAATAGCAAAAAAATGTGTGGCGGTCACTTGGAAAGATCACAATGAAATAAGAATTGCAAGATGGTATGCAGAAATGCGTAGTTGTATCCCATTAGAAAAAGCTACTTATAATCTGAGAAATAAATATGATTTCTTTTTGAAACTTTGGAACCCATTCACTTTAAAACTAGGATTAAGAATTGGAAATATTTAATTTCAGGATTGTTTTGATACCCCTAAAAAGAATTTAATAAGAAATTAGCCGGAAGTGTTTCCTTCTTGTCTCCAGGTTTCCTTCTTTCTTCTTTCTTTCTTTCTTTCCTTTTTTAAAAATTTTAATTTTTTTATTTTTAATCTTTCTTCTTCTCCTTTTTCCTCTTTTTTCTAACTGGGGGGGTGGGGGGGAGGGGGGTTGTGGGGGGGGGAGATAATACAGAACAATATAATCAAATTTAAAATGTATAATCGAATATATAATGTAGGTACCATCGCGTACTATGAGTTCATACATGTATTTGTTTTGTTAAAATTTAAATAAAATTAATTAAAAATAAAAAAAACTATTGCTCTGCCTGATTTCACTCTATCCAGCTTTGCGTGACAGGACAGACCTAACTGGTGCTGCTGCTGCTGCTGCTCGCCCCTGATCTGTCAACTCCCCCAACAGTATACAAAATATATCACAGCACCAGAGACCCGGGTTCGATCCTGACCTCGGATGCTGTCTCTGTGGAGTTTGCATGTTCTTCCTATTCCATCGGGCACTCCCACCGGTTTGCTCCCACATCCCAAAGACGTGCGTGTTTGTAAATAAATGGTGTTAGTGTGAAGGTAGTGGATGAGAAAGTGGGATAACGTAGAATAGTGGGGCAGCGGTAAATTGCTGCCTTCCTGCACCAAAGAGATCCCGACAATGCGTGCTGTCTGTACGGAGTTTGCACATTCTCCCTGTGACCACTTGGGTTTTCTCCGGGTACTCCGGTTTTCTCCCACACTCCAAAGAAGTGCAGGTTTGGAGGTTAAATAATATAAGAAAATAACTGCAGATGCTGGTACAAATCGATTTATTCACAAAATGCTGGAGTAACTCAGCAGGTCAGGCAGCATCTCGGGAGAGAAGGAATGGGTGACGTTTCGGGTCGAGACCCTTCTTCAGACTGATGTCAGGGGGGCGGGACAAAGGAAGGATATAGGTGGAGACAGGAAGATAGAGGGAGATCTGGGAAGGGGGAGGGGAAGGGAGGGACAGAGGAACTATCTAAAGTTGGAGAAGTCGACGTTCATACCACTGGGCTGCAAACTGCCCAGGTTAACTGGAGGTTAATTGGCGTTGGTAAAATTGCAAAATTGTCCCTAATGCGTAGGATAGTGTTAGTGTACAGCATGATCGTTGGGCCCAGGGGCATGTTTCCATGCTGTTTGACTAAATTAAACTCAACCAAAAGGATAAATAGACTAAAGGGATATCCTGGTTGTCGAGGGGAATGCCCATGGTGGTCACCCATCTATCCTCCCATCTGGTGGTCACCCATCTATCCTCTCCCTGCACCATAGGCATGACCATCTCACTGTAACTCCGCTCTGCGACACTCTGACAATCCTGGTCAAAGGTTGTGCAGCTGCAGTTCCAGTTGGACCACTCGACCACTGCTGGAAGGTGAAGCAGCTGGTCACACCGATCACAGATGTGTAAGAAAATAACTGCAGATGCTGGTACAAATCAAAGGTATTTATTCACAAAATGCTGGAGTAACTCAGCAGGTCAGGCAGCATCTCAGGAGAGAAGGAATGGGTGACGTTTCGGGTCGAGACCCTTCTTCAGACTGATGTCAGGGGGGCGGGACAAAGGAAGGATATAGGTGGAGACAGGAAGATAGAGGGAGAACTGGGAAGGGGGAGGGGAAGAGAGGGACAGAGGAACTATCTAAAGTTGGAGAAGTCGATGTTCATACCGCTGGGCTGCAAGGCAGGCAGCATCTCTGCAGAGAAGGAATGGGTGACATTCCAGGTCGAGACCCTTCTTCAGACTGAGAGTCAGGGGAGAGGGAGACACAGAGATATGGAAGGGTAAGGTGTGAAAACAAGGCATCAAAGGAGATGGGGTTCAAGGAAAATGTAGAATAGATCACTGTTAGCTGCAGGAGGTTGACAACGAAGCATACAAAGAGAATTTAATCAGGAGGACAGTCAGACTGGTCGGAGAATTAGGATGGGGGAGGGATGGAGAGAGAGGGAAAGCAAGGGTTACTTGAAGTTAGAGAACTCAATATTCATACCGCTGGGGTGTAAGCTGCCCAAGCGAAATATGAGGTGCTGTTGCTCCAATTTGCATCAGGCCTCACTCTTACAATGGAGGAGGCCCAGGAAGAGGAGATGTAAACCAGCATCTGTGGTTCCTTCCTGCACTGAGAAGGTACAAACAGAATCGCAGACCATACTTTACCTTGACCAGACTCACTGCTCACTCTACCCACAAACCAAAGCATTAACACACACCCTCAAACACAGCACTCAGCTCAACACAAAGCCCCACTCCACGCACCCCTACTCCACACACCCCCACACCCCCACACCCCCGCTCCACATCCCCACTCCCTCGCTCCACACCCCCCCACCAGATACACCCCCTCCCACACCCCCACTCCCCCCCTCCACACCCCCACTCCACACACACCCACCCCCACACCCCCGCTCCACACCCCCCCACTCCATACACCCCCTCCCACACCTCCACTCCCCCACACCACACACCCCCCCTCCACATCCCCCCACTCCACACATCCCCACACCCATGCTCCACATCCCCCCACTCCACACATCCCCACTCCCCCGCTCCACACCCCCCCACTCCATACACCCCCCCCACACCTCCACTCCCCCACACCCCCACACCACACACCCCCCTCCACACCCCCACTCCACACCCCCACACCCCCCCACTCCACATACCCCCACACCCACACCCCCCCCACTCACGCCTGCACCCCCACCCCCCCACTCCACATACCCCGCACCCCCACCCCCCCACTCCACACCCCCACTCCCCCGCTCCACACACACCCACTCCACACACCCACTCCACACCCCCACTCCACACCCCCACACCCCCACTCCACACACCCCCACGCCCCCACCCCCCCCCCCGCACCCCCAACCCCCCACTCCACATACCCCCGCACCCCCACCCCCCCACTCCACATACCCCCCCACACACCCTCGCACCCCCACCCCCCTACTCCACATACCCCCGCACCCCCACCCCCCCACCCCCCCACTCCACATACCCCCGCACCCACACCCCCACACTCCACATACCCCCGCACCCCCACCCCCCCACTCCACATACCCCCGCACCCACACCCCCCCACTCCACATACCCGCACCCCCACCCCCCCACTCCACATACCCCCACACCCACACCCCCTCACTCCACATACCCCAACACCCACACCCCCCCACTCCACATACCCCCACACCCACACCCCCCCACTCCACATACCCCCACACCCACCCCCCCCCACTCCACATACCCCCACACCCACCCCCCCACTCCACATACCCCCACACCCCCACCCCCCCACTCCACATACCCCCGCACCCTCAGTCCACACAGCCGGTTCCAATTGGACATTCCATTGCACCTTACCTTCTTCTTATGGGCTGCTGTCTCTCAATGAGTCAATCAAACTGTTCCTTTCTCTTTTAAATCTACTGCTTCGGAAATTCCTCCAACTCTGGAATTAACTGCTCAGTATTTGTAAACAGCCCTTTCCCTTTTTAATCTGCTTCTGTGCCTCCACAGAACTGCAATGAACTGTGCAGCAGTTGTAAACAAGCTCACCGATCCTTCCACCAAGAACACATCAAGATAGAAATGGGCAAGAGCAAGCTGTAGGGGAAAATCAATGGGCCAGGCAGCATCTGTGGAGGCAATGGACAGAGAGAAAAGGGGAGGGAAAAAACCTGCAGATGCTGGTTTAAATTGAAGGTAGACACAAAATGCTGGAGTAACTCACCGGGTCAGGCAGCATCTCAGGAGAGAAGGAATGGGTGACATTTCGGGTCGAGACCCTTCTTCAGACTGATGTCAGGGGAGGGGGTGGGACAAAGATAGGATGTAGATGGAGACAGGAAGACAGTGGGAGAACTGGGAAGAGGAAGGGGATAGAGAGGGGAAGCAGGGACTACCTGAAGTTAGAGAAATCAATGTTCAAACCGCTGGGGTGTAAACTACCCAAGTGAAATATCAGGTGCTGTTCCTCCAATTTGCGGTGGGCCTCACTATGGCACTGGAGGAGGCCCATGACAGAGAGGTTAGACTTGGAGTGGGAGGGGGAGTTGAAGTGCTGAGCCACCGGGAGATCAGGTTGGTTGAGACGGACTGAGCGAAGGTGTTCAGTGTAACGATCGCCGAGCCTGCGTTTGGTCTCGCCGATGTAGAGAAGTTGTCATCTGGAACAGCGGATACAGTAGATGAGGTTGGAGGAGGTCATTAGAAACGGGGATGGTGCCGGAAGATTGGCGCATTGCGCATGTTGTGCCCTTGTTTAAAAAAGGTTCTAAAAGTAAATCTAGCAATTATAGACCTATTAGTTTGACGTCTGTGGTGGGAACATTAATGGAAAAGATACTTAGGGACAATATATATAATTATTTGGATAATCAAGGCCTGATTAGAAACAGTCAACATGGATTTGTGCCTGGAAGGTCATGTTTGACTAATCTTCTTGAATTTTTTGAAGAGGTTACCAGGGAAATTGATAAGGGCAAGGCTGTGGATGTTGTCTATATGGACTTCAGTAAGGCATTTGACAAGGTTCCACTTGGAAGGTTGATTAAGAAGGTTAAATCGTTGGGTATTAATAGTGAGGTTGCAAGATGGATTCAACAATGGCTGAATGGGAGATACCAGAGGGTAACGGTTGACAATTGTATGTCAGGTTGGAGGCCAATGTCTAGTGGAGTGCCCCAAGGATCTGTGTTGGGTCCACTGTTGTTTGTCATTTACATTAATGATCTGGATGATGGTGTGGCAAATTGGATTAGTAAATATGCAGATGATACTAAGATAGGTGGAGTAGTTGATAGTGAGGTAGATTTTCAAAGTCTACAGAGAGACTTGGGCCTTTTGGAAGGGTGGGCTGAAAGATGGCAGATGGAGTTTAATGCTGATATGTGTGAGGTGCTGCATTTTGGTAGGACAAATCAAAATAGGACGTACAGGGTAAATGGTAGGGAATTGAGGAATGCAGTGGAACAGAGGGATCTGGGAATAACTGTGCATTGTTCCCTGAAGGTGGAATCTCATGTGGATAGGGTGGTGAAGAAGGCGTTTGGTATGCTTGCCTTTATAAATCAGAGCATCGAGTATAAAAGTTGGGATGTAATGTTAAAATTGTACAGGGCATTGGTGAGGCCGAATCTGGAGTATGGTGTGCAGTTCTGGTCGCCAAATTATAGGAAGGATGTCGACAAAATGGAGAGGGTACAGAGGAGATTTACTAGAATGTTGCCTGGGTTTCAGCACTTAGGCTACAGAGAGAGGTTGAACAGGTTGGGTCTTTATTCTTTGGAGCGTAGAAGGTTGAGGGGGGACTTGATAGAGGTTTTTAAAATTTTGAGAGGGACGGACAGAGTTGACGTGGGTAGGCTTTTCCCTTTGAGAGTGGGGAAGATTCCAACAAGGGGACATAGCTTCAGAATTGAGGGACAAAGGTTTAGGGGTAACATGAGGGGGAACTTCTTTACTCAGAGGGTGGTGGCTGTATGGAATGGGCTTCCGGTGGAAGTGGTGGAGGCTGGCTCGATTTTATTATTTAAGAGTAAATTGGATAGGTATATGGATAAGAGGGGATTAGAGGGTTATGGTCTGTGTGCAGGTAGATGAGACTAGGTCAGGGAGAATGGTCGGCATGGACTGGTAGGGCCGGACAGGCCTGTTTCCATGCTGTAGTTGTTATATGTTATATGTTATATGTTATATGAGGTGCAGGTGAACCTCTGCCTCACCTGGAAAGACTGTTTGGGTCCTTGGATGGAGTCGAGGGGGGAGGTAAAGGGACAGGTGTTGCATCTCCAGGGGAAAGTGCCCGGGGATGGGGTGGTTTGGGTGGGAAGGGACGAGTGGACCAGGGAGTTACGGAGGGAACGGTCTCTGTGGAATGCAGAAAGGGGAGGAGATGGGAAGATGTGGGAAGATGTGGCCCCGTTGGAGGTGACGGAAATGTTGGAGGATAATTTGTTGTATTCGACGGCTGATGGGGTGGAAGGTGAAAGGGTGATAGTTACATTTCAATGTCACAGCCTGTAAATTCTGCCCACCAGCCTGATTGGGAAAATATTGCCATTCCGTTATGGTAGCTAGGATGAAATCCTGAAGCTTCCTCACGAACAGCACTGTGTCAAGTCAAGTCAAGTCAATTTTATTTGTACAGCACATTTAAAAACAACCCACGTTGACCAAAGTGCTGTACGTCAGTTCAGGTACTAAGAACGAACATACAATGGCACACAAACATAACAGCACATACATAAACAGTTCACAGCGCCCTCTCAGAGGGCCTCAAATGCTAGGGAGTAGAAATAGGTTTTGAGCCTGGACTTAAAGGAGTCGATGGAGAGGGCTGTTCTGATGGGGAGAGGGATGCTGTTCCACAGTCTAGGAGCTGCAATCGCAAAAGCGCGGTCACCCCTGAGCTTAAGCCTGGACCGCAGGATAGTCAGTAGCCCCAAGTCGGACGATCTGAGGGACCTGGAGATAGAGTGGTGGGTTAGAAGATTCTTGATATAGGGGGGGCAAGCCCGTTTAGGGCTTTGTATGCGAATAGGAGCTTGAAGTTGATTCTGTATTGTACTGGGAGCCAGTGGAGAGAGGCCAGAATCGGGATGATGTGGTCCCTTTTACGGGTACCCGTCAGGAGTCTCGCTGCGGCGTTTTGGACCAATTGCAGGCGGGACAGGGAAGATTGGCTGATCCCAGTGTATAGGGAGTTGCAGTAGTCTAGACGGGAGGAAATAAATGCGTGGATGATTTTTTCAATGTCGTCAAATTGGAGGAATGGTTTGATTTTAGCTATGGTACGAAGCTGGAAGAAGCTGGCTTTTACCACAGCGTTGACTTGCTTGTCAAACTTTAATGCAGAGTCAAATATCACGCCCAGGTTTTTGACATGCGGTTTGACTAGGGAGGATAGGCTTCCAAGGCTGCCTGTTGTCGTTTTGATGGAGTCGGGGTCGGGGGGGGGTGGGCAAATAGGATGACCTCAGACTTGCTCTCGTTTAGTTGAAGGAAGTTCTGTGCCATCCAACATTTTATGTCTTCAAGGCGCATGAGGCTAATTAAATTTGACCGGTTGTTGGGTTTCAGGGGGAGATAAAGCTGTGTGTCATCTGCATAGCAGTGGAAAGAAATGTCGTGCCTTTGAATGATTTGGCCGAGGGGGAGCATGTATAGAGAGAAGAGAATGGGGCCTAGGATGGAGCCTTGTGGAACCCCGCAGGAGAGGCTAGCTGGGGAAGAGGAATAACTGCCTATGTTGATGGAGAAACTCCAATTTTTGAGGTAGGAAACGAACCATCTCAGGGCAGTGCCATCAACGCCAATCCCGTACCGGAGACGGTCAATAAGGATGGTGTGGTCCACTGTATCGAACGCTGCGCTGAGGTCGAAAAGGAGCAAGATTGCACAGTCGCTGGTGTCGATGGCGAGAAGCAGGTCGTTGTGTACCTTCAACAAGGCAGACTCTGTGCTGTGGTGGGCCCTGAAACCTGACTGTGGATGTACCTTCAGCAGAAGGAGAATTAAGGCTGGGCAATAAATGCTGTAAATGGTTAAAAAAAAACGCGATCTGACCCTGATAGGACCTGTTCAAAGTTAGACACAATTGCGCTCTAAAGAAACTGGTTGTGGGCGGGTTCTTTATTTCTGTAAGTTGCTGGTGACAAAAGTGTGGGTGTTTAAATAGGGCGATATGATCCCAAAGATGATGCCTCAACAGCAGATGGGATTGCTTACTTATTAAGTTGCTGTGGACACAAATGTTGAGAGCAATGACTGAAGAATGCTGGAGCCCAAATATGTGGCAGAGCCTTGCAAAAGGGAGTCTGGTGGTGAGCAGGTGTATAATGAGAGGATGCTGCACCATGGGTCACGCTGTTTCATTCACTACCTTCTTCATTTTACGAGGATGTTGCCAGAACTAGAGGGTGTGAGCTATTGGGAGAGGTTGAGTAAGCTAGGGCTCTATTCCTTGGAGTGCAGGACAATGAGGGGTGATCTTATAGACGTGTATAAAATCATGAGAGGAATAGATCGGGTAGATGAGACAGAGTCTCTTGCCCAGAGTAGGTGAATCGAGGACCGGAGGACATAGGTGAAGGGGAAAAGATTTAATAGGAATCTGAGGAGTAGCTTTTTCACACAAAGCGTTGTGGGTGCAAGCTGCCAGAGCAGATAGTTGAGGCAGGGACTCTTCCAACGTTTAAGTAACAGTTAGACAGGTACATAGATAGGACAGGTTTGGAGGAATATGGGCCAAACATGGGCAGGTGGGACCGGTGTAGCTGGGACATGTTGGCCAGTGTGGGCAAGTTGGGCCGAAGGGCCTGTTTCCACACTGTATCACTCTATGACTTTAGACATAAAAGGTCCTGACACTTGCTTTTAAAAAGACCAGGGTAGTTTTGTAGAACCATACATCCCTCAATCAATGGACCTTAATCAGATTATCTGGTTATTATTATTTAACTTTGTGTGGGACCTATTGTGCACAAAATGGCTATGGCATTATCTACAACTGTGATAATACTCAACTATGGCATTGCCTACAACTGTGATGATACTCGAGTTCTTCTTCATTGGGAATATGGTTTTGTGAAGTTTTAAAAGCGTATGAACACATTTTGTAAATTCAAGTCCTCTGCTTTTTTTAGACATAAAGGCTCTAAACCAACACCAAAACATATCATATAGTATGATCAAATTTCATAATTTCCTGCAGATATCTCCAAATATAGCAAATGTAATTTTTGCTTTTGACATCTGAAAAAAGTGTGTAGCACAATAACATTTCCAGGCCTCATATTCTATCCTAAAGTTTGCATGTTTTTCCTGACCCATTGTAAGTTGTATGGATTTATCATTTAAGAGTTTTGTTTTACTTTTTTATTTGCTGACTGCCATCTGTCTTTTATATCAACAACATTCTTGATTGTCAAGGTGGCACGGTGGCACAGCTGGTAGAGCTGCTGCCTCACAGCACAGATACACAGGCTCGATGCCAGTTTCAGTTCAGTTTATTGTGACGTGTGCCGAGGTACAGTGAAAAGCTTTTGTTGCGTGCTATCCAGTCAGCGGAAAGACAATACATGATTACAATAGAACCATTTACAGTGTCTAGATACAAATTACAATATACCTCGGGTAGATTTTAGATTTTTAGATTTAGAGATACAGCACAGAAACAGGCCCTTCGGCCGCCCAGCGATCCCCGCACATTAACACTATCCTATACCCACTAGGGACAATTTTTTAGATTTGCCCAGCCAATTAACCTACATACCTGTACGTCTTTGGAGTATGGGAGGAAACCGAAGATCTCGGAGAAAACCCACGCAGGTCACGGGGAGAACGTACAAACTCTGTACAGACGGCGCCCGTAGTCAGGATCGAACCTGAGTCTCCGGCGCTGCATTCGCTGTGAGGCAGCAACTCTACCGCTGCGCCACCGTGCCACCCAGGGTACTGTGTGTATATAGTTTACATTCTCTCTGTGACCACATAGGGTTCCTCTGGTTGCTCCAGTCCCTCCCACATCCTATAAACATGCAGGTGTGTGGTTAGTTGGCCTCTATAGATTGCCACAAGTGTGTTGTAAATAGATGCACAAGTGGGATAATGTAGAACTTCTGAGAAAAGGGTGATCATTGGTCAGCAAGGGCACGGTGGGCCGAGTGGCCTGTTTCCATGCTGTATCTTTCAATCAATTATAGTCCCATAACATTGAAACAGACACTTCAGTCCAACTTGTCCATGCCCAATCTAAGCTAGTCCCATTTGCCCACATTTGGCACATATCCCTTTAAACATTTCATATCCGTGTACTGTCCAAGTGCCTTTTAAAAGTTGTTATTTTACCTTCCTCAAATACCTGCTCTGACAGCTAATCCCATATACCCCCCACCCTCTCAGTGAAAAGTTGCTCTTTGGGATCCCATCCAATCTTTCCCCTCCCACCTTACCACTATGTCCTTTGGTACTTGATTCCCCTACCCTGGGTAAAAGATACATTCATCCCGTCAATTCTGGCATGATTTTATACACTTCTATAAAATCACCACTCAGCCTCCTGCACTCCAAGGCATAAAGTACATAAAGTGCCCAATCTCTCCCAACAGCTCAAGCTCTCAAGTCCTGGCAACATCCTCGTAAACCTTCTCTGCATGGTTTCCAGTTTAATGACATCCTTCCAAGCCTTGGGTGACCATAACAATACAATACTCGAAATGAGACGTCACCAACATTGTGATCTCACTTTGATTTTTACAATAGGATAGAACTTTATTTATCCCAGGAGGGAAATTGGTCTGCCAACAGTCATAAAACACAACAAGATACATGCAACATGAAATTAAAGTGACCAGTGTAAAGTCCAGGAATAGGGGGAGGGGGGGGGGGGGGGGGGGAGTCAGTCTACCCCACAACTGAAGGGGGAGGAGTTGTACAGGTTGATAGCCACAAGGAAGAAGGATGTCCTGTGACATTCTATACTGCATCTTGGTGGAACCAGTCTGTTGCTGAAGGTGATCATGGAGAGGGTGAGCTGTATTAAACACTCATATCTCCAAGAGAAAGCTCCGCACACATGTATGAATCTGACCAGCACATATATATCTTACTCTTGGGAAGACTCACACAGAGCAGAACTGTGCGAGGTAAACGTGATTTTACTTCTTTGAAATTGCAATAATTCTCTCATTGTAAACACACTTTAAACTTGTCATCAACTATTTATTCTTTTCAATACATATTCTCCAATAATGCGTTTATTTCGTTCTGAATACTTTACAATTGGGGTGAGAGGCAGAAAGTTAGCCTGGGTTATCTGTGAAGCAAAAGCATCAATGATATCTTTAACGCTTACATGACACGTTATTTCACGAGTCTTTAGTATGTATCTAAATCATGTAACTGCATCATACATTATAAATAATTTGAGAGATCTATTTTTTAATGTGATCATTCTGGAACGCACCTAAAAGTAATTCTACTAAACAGAGGAACCTATTCCTGCAACGTTTTCTGAATATAACTTCTATCTTTTTTTTGTCTTGCACTATTTTTCAAACGTTTACATTTGCTTGTATGGTTTATACAAGCAAAAAATGGTTTATACATTAAAAAAAAAGGTTTGCAAAGAGGCCCGTGCAATGGACGGGGTTGTGTGTGCACAGTAACACTCCGACAAGTGGGGCTAAAGGCGTACTTGTGTCCGCTTGCTAGCCCGTGTCTGAAGTTTGGAATGGACGGCGTTGCTCGGGGGAGTTTCTGAACAGGCCGCTGTTACATTGTAGCCCGGTCAGGCTGTGCTGGTTACACTCAGTGTGAAAGCTCTCGCCAGCCACTGGGCTGCCTGACGTAATTTAGCAATGAAAGGCTGCAGTCAGTCTACAGTAGACAACTGTCAGGCGGCGGCCGGCCCAGCGCATTGTGCCCACAGCCGCAGCATAGACACGATGTGACCAACTTCAGTAGCGCGGCTGTGAGAGAGAGTGTGAGAGAGGGAGAGAGGGAGTGTGAGAGAGTGTGAGAGAGAGTGTGAGAGAGGGAGAGAGAGAGAGAGAGAGAGAGAGTGTGAGAGAGGGAGAGAGAGAGAGGGAGTGTGTGTGAGAGAGAGTGTGTGAGAGAGAGTGTGAGAGAGAGAGTGTGAGAGAGGGAGAGAGAGAGAGGGAGTGTGTGTGAGAGAGTGAGAGAGAGAGAGAGAGAGTGTGTGTGTGTGAGGGAGAGAGCGCGCTGAGACTGTAGACAGGCCGCTCGCTGGTCATTGTGAGCGCTCGCCCAGCCGGCATCACACACACACACACACACACACACACACACACAGAGGAAGAGGAAAGCTGCGGGGGAATTAGTGGAGCGGGAAGGAGGCGAGGCGCTGGCTTGTGCAGCTGGAGGCAGCGAACATGGCGGCTGTGCCCGTCTACTGTATTTGCCGCCTGCCCTACGACGTGACCCGCTTCATGATCGAGTGCGATGCGTGCAAGGACTGGTTCCACGGCAGGTAAAAGGCGGCTTTCCCCACCACCTCGCCTGGCTTGGGGCTTTGGAGAGAGAGAGAGAGAGAGAGAGAGAGAGAGAGAGAGAGAGCCTGGCTGCCGTGCGTTGTGTGGGGCGGCTGGAGGGGAGGGGAGGGGAGAGGAGAGGAGAGGAGAGAGGCAGCTCTCCGGGGCCAGGGCTGCTGATGTCGGGGTAGAGGAGGGTTGGGGTTTGTGGGGGTAGTGGGGTGTTTATCTGTGGGGGCTGTGGCTGGGGTTTGTGTGACAGGCGCCTGTTGTTGCTGTCATTGTGGATTCACAGTGGCCTTGTCGCCGTGTCTGTCTGTCTGTCTGTCTGCCCCATGGGGTTCCTCTTCAAGCCGCCGAGGTGTCTCCCCTCCCCTCCCCTCCCCTCCCCTGCCCTGTTTTGTTTTGTTTGTGAGGAGTGATCCTTGAGCCGTGCCCAGCAGCCAGGAGTGGGCCCACGCCACCCTTCCCCAGTGCAGTGCAGACACATTCACAATGTGTGTTTGGAAAGTAAAGGACACTTCCCCCCCCATTTTCTTTCACCGAAGTACTGGAGTATTTTCCAGCAGCTTTACCCGGATTATCTGCGCCAACTGCCCCCGGGGGAACGGCGGCCGCTTTTGTTTCAATTGATATAATAACTGGGCCTGGTGTCAATATTGACATTTTTACGGCATTTATTTATAGTATTTCCACGTGTAGCTTCTGAAAAATGTCAGCAAACATCCCCTATTGACGTCTCCTCATTCCTTGTTATTCCTGAGTTTGTAAAAGCACAAAGAGTTTCGGTGCAGGTAACTGCTCAAAATACTCCTGTTAACTAACTCCTGGAGGCTGTTTTTTGTTTTTGAGTCGGCGAAGTATTTAATTTGTTTCAGTCATTTGGGGTTGAGCACAGAGAGTTTGACAAGAAACCTTTAGGTGTGTTGATCACCAGCAATGAAAGTTTATCCGGATGTTATTTGGCGCTCGTCGTCTTGTGTGAGACTTGCCATGGGGGAATGTGTTGGTCCATTTTAAAATATAATATTGGCCAAATCATCACGACCCCCCCCCCCCCCCCCCCTCCAAGGAGAAATCCTAGGCCTAGTCCTTCACGTTTTAACTATTTGTATTTGCACTGTTTAAAGAAAAGTTGACTTCCTGTAAATCTGACACTTCCAGACCGAGTGACACTTAAATGATGACAACCCTTGTTCTTCAATGCCTCATCAACTTTTCTCTGGTGAACCGACAGACAGTTTAGCCATGTGCGTTCTTTACCTTGACATTTCATTTTTTACTCGTGAGGAAACGGGGATCAGGTCGGCGAAATGTGATTTTTTTAAAAAAACAATCAGTTACAATCAGTCTGAAGAAGGGTCTCGACCCGAAACGTCACCCATTCCTTCTCTCCCGAGATGCTGCCTGACCTGCTGAGTTACTCCAGCATTTTGTGAATAAATCAATCAGTTACATTGTTCATTCCAGGGCAGTAGATGTGGCCCAGACAGGGGAAAGATATGTTCATAATGCTGACCATGATTTTTTTAGTTTAGTTTAGGGATGTTGCACTAACTGCAGCGTGAAGTGAAGGATTGAAGTCATAGCTGGAATTTTACCTCACATTAGCTGACGTGTTTCCATGTTTTCACTTAAATAACTGTAGCTATCTTTAGGAACAAGGTTACTAAATTGGACCATGCTTGTGATAGTCAAAATATAATCATTGATGCTGATAAGTAAATATGTGGGTTTATTTCACTGACAAAATCTTCAATCACCTGTTTAAAAAAAAAAAAAATTATTGTTGTGGGTACATTTTCATAGTTAGGATCAAATGGGTAGAACTATGGGTAATTGCTGTAGTTTAAGCCAAATTACTGCTTATGTAATTAAAAAGAACTGCAGATGCTGGTTTATATCAAAGATAGACACAAAATGCTGGAGTAACAGTGGCACAGGCAGCATCTTTGGAGAACAAAAGTGATGTTTCAAAAGCATGTCACAGCCATTAAACAGAATAATCTATAGTTTCTTCGAAAAGTGGAGTTGAAGTTCATCATAATTTTAACTTTACTAATGCAGTAGGTTTCTTTGAGTGTTTTGTTGCCTTGATCCACTGGTATCTTCTTTCAGAGAGCTGTAGGATGCCATAAGAATACTTGAAATATTGTTTGGAGAGTTTGTTTGGTTGCATTGATTTATTGGGGAGAAGGCAGGCACAGGTTATTGATTGTGGATGATTATTCTTACTAATTCAAAAGATTCAGAATTTTCAGTGGGAAATTATGCTCACTGTCAATATAATGGGGACATTTGTGCTTTTTCTTAAAGTTGAAAAAAAATGTTAACAATGAATCAATTATTGGCAGAGTTAATGCCCGAAGAATGGTTTTAGAGTATTTTTTTAAAATATGGTGAATAATCACATCTGGCTCAGTATATATTTTGTATATAGTGATTATTGAAACTAAAACACAGCAGAAACAGTAATATTTTTAAACTGGCATGCAATTTCTGCCTATTAGGCCCCCAAACAACTTCCACTGATGTGTTTTTGAATGAAGCAAAATTATGGTAACTATTGGCTTTTTCCCATTAGTTTGTTTGTATCTTTTGCATATTTTTCCTCATGTGATATCACAAGGAAATGTCTTTGCACATAATATTGAATTTGGAGGATGCTAGATTTAGAACATAGAAACATAGAAAATAGGTGCAGGAGGAGGCCTTTCGGCCCTTCGAGCCATCCACAATGATCATCCACAATCAATAACCCGTGCCTGCCTTCTCCCCATATCCCTTGATTCCACTAGCCCCTGGAGCTCCATCTAACTCTCTCTTAAATCCATCCAGTGATTTGACCTCCACTACCATCTGTGGCAGAGAATTCCACAAATTCACAACTCTCTGGGTGAAAAAGTTCCATCTCACCTCAGTTTTAAACTTGCCAACATATCATTATATGCACTGCATTCTCCTGATTTTATTTTAAGTAAAGTTAAAAGTGTGTGCAGTTAAATAGCCATTGAATTGTTACAGAAACGGCAAAATTAGTTCATTAGCCTTTAATGATATGTATATGTACATGAAAGATCGGCAAGTAAATTGCTGTGAACTAAAGCATTACAGTAATTTATTTTAACTCCTCCTTTGGCAATTCTTTTGAATTACTGATACATTATAACCAACTTACCAATAAGAAGAAACTTTCCTTTATTCTATAAAAAAACCTTTACAATTTTAAAAAGGTAACTGGCTTTCTATGGGAATTAATTTTTGGTAACTCATGCAGCTTCTTATAACCATGGCTGGATCCAACATACAGATTATGGAATGTTTTGATCCACTGGTACCCATCAAACCCATGCCCCCAACACTTAGTGAGGCCTTGTGCAGTGGAAGGATTTACTTCTGAAAAAATAAGGCAATCTTCCAGAAAGCCTTTAATAGCCAACTGTCAAAAGACAGTAAAGGTGTGAACTGGGCAGCACAGTGGCGCAGCGGTAGAGTTGCTGCCTTACAGCGCTTGCAGCACCGGAGACCCGGGTTCCATCCCCACTATGGTTGCTGTCTGTACGGAGTTTGTACGTTCTCCCCATGACCGCGTAAGTTTTCTCCGAGATCTTCGGTTTCCTCCCACACTCCAAAGAAGTACAGGTTTGTAGGTTAAGTATCTTGGTGTATGTGTAAATTGTCCCTAGTGTGTGTAGGATAGTGTTAGTGTGTGGGGATCACTGGTCGGTGTGGACTCGGTGGGCCGAAGGGCCTGTTTCCACGCTGCATCTCTAAAACTAAATTGAAAACATTTAAATAGTGTTAAAAATGAATAGTTTCAAATGCTTACTTTTAAATAATTAAAAATAATTAAAACATCAGAATGTCAAATTAATTAAATGTATTTAAATTACCTAAATTAATTACAAATTATAAATTATCCAAATCTTTACCTTCCTCCAAACAATTCCAGGCCATGGAAATGATCACAAAAAGCACGAGGAAGGGTCTGTTCATTCCCTCCACAGATGCTGCCTGACCCATGATGCTCGTCCAGACTTTTTTTTTGTATAGAAATTATTATTTAATGAACCATTATCATGGTTAATCTCAGAATGCACAGGACATATGCTACTGTACTGTTGTAGGAGTTCAACAAGAGGGCTCGGTCTGAATGACAGATATGACAGTCCCTCAGGAATTTGGAGGCTTTCATATTTCCACAGGTGACATTCAGAAGTAATTGGTCTGTCAGTCTGGCCTCTTCAAAAAAATGTTAAGCTAATGTTTTTACTTAGTTGCCAAATCTGCACACTAATCTAACTGGCCGTTTTTTGGGAATGTACCTTCTTGGAACTGCAGATGCTGGTTTATGAAAAAAAGTCTCAAAGTGCTGGAATAACTCATTGCGTTAGGCAGCATCTCTGGAGAACATGGATAGGTGTCATATCAGGTTCGGACCCTTCTTCAGACTCAAACCAGTTTTGGAAGCAACTCTATCCCGACTTCAGCATTCTTCAGAGTCAGAAGAAGTGTCCTGATCTGAAACGTCACCTATCCATGTTCTCCAGATTTGCTGCCTGACCCGCTGAGTTACTCCAGCATTCTGTTTTTTTTACCTTCCTGCTCTTTTATTTTTAACCAGAGAGGTATTAACATTTTTTTGCAACTTTTCCAGCCCGTGCCCGACTTTGTTCAATATCATGTAATTGAGCCATTTGCCTTTTCAGTTCCACCCATATGCTATTCCTTACTTATTGCTGTGGGCACACTGCCACTTCACACACTTGGATAGCCCACAACTCAACTGCATGACCATTGAATTCTCTAGTTCCAGTTATCCTCCCCACTTCTCATCCACCAGTCCCTCTCCCCTGCCCGTTTATCAGTATTATGTTATCCTGCTCCCCTGACCTGGAATATCTTACAATGACATGTCCTCCTTACTATCTGCCACAGGAATTCATTTTGGCTATCCTGACAGCAGTCTACATCCCACCCTATGCTGATCGAAACATAGACAATAGGTGCAGGAGTAGGCCATTCCGCCCTTCGAGCCAGCACCACCATTCAATATGATCATGGCTGATCATCCAAAATCAGTAGCCGTTCCTGCTTTCTCCCCATATCCCTTGATTCTGTTAGCCCTAAGAGCTCTATCTAACTCTTTCTTGAATACACCTGCTAAACTTGCACTTGAGGAATTAGATACTGTCACCAATACCTTGCAACAAAGTACCAGTTTAATTTATTGTCACGTGTACAATGAGAAGCTTTTGTTGTGTGCTATCCAGTCAGCAGAAAGACAATATATGATTACAATCGAGCCGTTTACAGTGTATAGATACATGATAAGGGAATAACGTGTGGTGGAAGGTAAAGCCAGCAAAGTCCGATCAAGGATAGTCCGAGGGTCACCAAAGAGATAGATAGTAGTTCAGCACTGCTATCTGGTTGTGGTAAACATAGAAACACAGAAAATAGGTGCAAGAGGAGGCCATTTAGCCCTTCGAGCCAGCACCGCCATTCATCGTGATCATGGCTGATCATCCACAATCAGAAACCCTTGCCTGCCTTCTCCCCATATCCCTTGATTCTACTAGCCCGTAGAGCTCTATCTAACTCTCTTAAATCCATCCAGTGATTTGGCCTCCACTGCCCTCTGTGGCAGAGAATTCCATAAATTTACAACTCTCTGGGTGAAAAAGTTCCTTCTCACCTCAGTTTTAAATGGTAAAATGATTCAGTTGCCTGATAACAGCTGTGAAGGAACTGTCCCTGAATCTGGAGGTGTGTGTTTTCACACTTCTATACCTTTTGCCTGAAGGGAGAGGGGAGAAGTGGGTGTGGCCAGGGTGCGACTCGTCCTTGATTATGCTGCTGGCCTTGCCGAGGCAGCGTGAGGTGTAAATGGAGTCAATGGAAGGGATGTTGCTTTGTGTGATGGTCTGGGCTGCGTCCACAATTTGCAGCAATTTCTTGCGGTCTTGGATGGAGCAGATCCCAAACCAAGCTGTGGTGCAACCTGATAAAATGCTTTCTATGGTTCATCTGTAGAAGTTGGTGAGAGTTGTAGGGGACATGCCAAACTTCCTAAGCCTTCCAAGGTTGGTGTGCTTTCTTGGTCGTTGCTTCAATATGGGTGGTCCAGGAGAAGTTGTTGGTGATATTGACTCCTTTAGGAATTTGAAGTTCTCAGCCGTCTCTACTTCAGCACCGTCAGTCCAAACTGGGGCGTGTGTACCAAGTCCATCACCATCTCCTTTATCTTGCTGACATTGAGAGAAAGGTTGTTGTCTCGACACCAGGACACGAGGTTCTCGATCTCCTTCCTGTTCTCCGTCTCATCATTATTTGGTATCCGGCCCACAATGGTGATGCCGTCTGTGAATTTGTAAATTGAAAATTGAATTTGATTTGTACGAATTGGAAAATTGAATTAGATTTGGCCACGATAAGATACGATAAGATAAAATTAGATAAGGCCATGAGGCCTTATTCATTATAGTCAGGACTTCAATCAGGCCAACCTCGAGTGAGTGCTGCCAAAATACTATCAGTATATGTCTCCTGTCCAACTTGAGGCCTAAACACCCTCGATTACTACTACACAAATGCCAAAGACTCTGACTGTTCCATGTCCTGCTTGCAATTTGGTAATTTGGACTCCCTGGCTATGCTTCCACTCTCTAATTACAATCAGAATCTGGAGTGGGAACATCCAGTGGAGAAGTCACACAGTGCTAGTATGAGATCCTTCGCATCTGTTGTGAGTCAGTGGACTGGTCCACATACTTTGCGGATAATCTGGATGAATATGCCACTGCTGTCACAGACTTCAGCAGCGTGTGTTGAGGACTGTGTTCCAAAGAGAAGGATAGACACGTAGAAACATGGGAGGAAAACAGGATAGAGAGGAGGATTGGTGCGTTCCCCCAACCAGAAGCCATGAATGAACCATGAATGAGGTTCACCTCCAGGTGAAATCAAAGTCTGCAGCCGTCAAGCCAAATGATCCCGACTGCTACCAGATATCTATCTACAGCCTTCACAGAGCCATTAAAGATGCCAGAGGGAATTGCAGACCACTCTGGAGTTCCGAGGCATTGACATGTCATTGTGACAACTCTTGCATGCTGTTACAGGCGACAAAGTAAAGGTGGGCCGTAACAATGGCAACAGCATCCCTCCCCAATGAGCTCAATGTATTCTATGCTCACTTTGACCAGGAGGTTGGTGGAGGAACGTCTCGCATCCTGTCAGTCTTGAGTGTGCTTGCACCAATGGTTATTGTGGCAGGTCAAGGCCAATGTGCCAAAGCCATTTTGACCACCTTATCTACCTGCGACGCTACTTTCAAGGAACTATGTACCTGCATTTCTAGATCCCTCTGCTCTACAACACGCTCCTGAGCACTGCCGTTCATTGTATAGGTCCGGCCCTGGTTAGACACCCCAAAATGCAATATTTTTCTGCATTAAACTCCATTAACCATACCTCAGCCCACTTGTTCAACTGATCACAATCCCGCTGTGACCTTTGATAACCATCTTTGCCATCTACAATGCCACCCACTTTAGTGCCATCTGCAAACTTGTACATTCTCACCCAACACACGTTCTCAGTTTCACATGACTTTTCCTTTGTTTCTTTCTCTAATCGCACTGGTCCAGCAACCAGGGTTTTTTTTCAAAGCTGATGACCATGGTTATCCTGCCCCATCTTGCCAGAGATACTTCCTTTGCCTTAGCCATTTTCTCTGCAACCAAACTTTATTGTTGGTCTTTCCTGTTCTGACAAAGGTCTTCAGTCAGAAATATTAACACTTTTTCCTTCCACCATTACTGCCTAATTTCTTCTGTATTTGTCTTTATCCTCGACTTCCTGACCAACAGACCCCAATCATGGAGGATGGGGGACAAATCATCCTCTGTGATAATCCTCAACACTGGTGCTCTCCAAGGATGTGTTCTCAGTCCCCTTCTTTACTCCTTGTAAACCCACAACTGTGCAGCATGTACAAATCTAATTCAATTTACAAATTTGTAGACGACACCACCATTGTGGGCCAGATATCAAATAATGTTGAGACTGAGGAGATCGAGAACTCGTGTTCTGATGTTGAGACAACAACCTTTCAATGTCGGGAAGACAAAGGGTAGACATATCCCAGTTTGCATTGACAGCACCGAAGTAGAGATGGTTGAAAACTTCAAATTCCTAGGAGTGAATCTCACAAGCAACTTCTCCTAGATCACCCATATTGAAGCAACTACCAAGAAAGCACACCAACGCCTCTACTTCCTTAGAAGGTTTAGGAAGTTCAGCACGTCCCCAACACCTCTCACCAACTTCTACAGATGCGCCTAGAAATAGGAGAGAATTGCGGACACAGCCCAGACCATCACACAAACCAACCTCCCTCCCTTCCATTGACTCCATTGATACCTCACGCTGCCTCAGCAAGGTCAGCAGCATAATCAAGGATGATCATAACCAAGATCACACCCTGGCCACTCCCTGTTCCCCCTTCTCCCATTGGGCATTTTCACTCCCAACCAATGGTTGGGTGTGAAAATGCACAGCACCAGATTCAGGGACAGTATCGTCACAGTTGTGATCAGGCAACTGAACCATCGTTCCACAACTAGAGAGCACTCTTTACTATCTACCTCATTTACGACCTTTGTACCACTTTTGAATGGATTTTACTGGCTTCATCTCATGCCTGGGATCAACGGCCACGGCCTGAGGATTTCAACATCGAGGAGCTCGCAGTCTCGGGAGAGGCTGATGTCGGGAAGCTCCAAAGTCGAAAGAGTCAAGTCAAGTTTATTTGTCACATGCACATACACGATGTGCAGTGAAATGAAAGTGGCAATGCCTGCGGATTGTGCACAATTTTTTTTTACAGTTACAGCATATAAATAAAGTTAATACAGAGAAGACAAAATTTAGTCCCTGGAGTTATAAAAGTTAACCTGATGGCCTGTGGGAAGAAACTCCATCTCATCCTCTCCGTTTTCACAGTGTGACACCGGAGGCGCTTGCCTGACTGTAGCAGCTGGAACAGTCCATTACTGGGGTGGTAGGGGTCCCATGATCTTTCTTGCTCTCGATCTGCACCTCCTGATGTATAGGTCCTGCAGGGGGACGAGTGTAGTTCCCATGGTGCGTTCCGCCGAACGCACTACTCTCTGCAGGGCCATCCTGTCCTGGGCAGAGCTGTTCCCAAACCTGGTTTGACCAGCCCTGACCCGGGGTCCGATCGCCCGGCACGGGGGAGCTGAGATTCCCGCCCGATGCAGGAGCTTGATCACCCTGACACGGAGGGCCTGACCGCCGGCTACGGGAGCCAAGATCGTCCCGTCAACGGAAGGCTCGAGACCCCTGACCACGGGAGAACAAAGAAGGGAAGAGATTGAACTTTTTTTTTGCCTTCCATCACAGTGAGGAATGTGGAGGAGTCACTGTGGTGGATGTTCATGTTTAAATGTATTTTGTGTGTTGTTGCTTTTTATTGGTATGAATGTATGGCAAATCAAATTCCTCGTATGTTGCAAAACATACTTGGCTAATAAAGTATGATTATGATGATTATGATTATGGTCTTTGTAGTAAACATTATCCACATTATTCCCTTTATCATGTATCTGTACACTGTGAATGGCTTGATTGTAATCATGCATTGTCTTTCCGCTGACTAGTTAGCAGAATGACAACTAAACTAAACTAATTATTGTGCATTGCAATGCTCACTTTGGCAGTTGTGGTGGTAATGAATGAAAAGGCAAACTTAAGTATGTAATATGTGGGTGTAGGATGCAACATTACTTGCATTGTGTTAAAAAAAAAATTGTTTGTGAACATTCAATCAGAAGTGAGTTCTTGTAAAATTGATCCACACTGACCTGAAAAATATTGGCATGGATTCTGTCTGTGTGGGAGTTGGGAAGGTGAAACATAAATATCTTTGGAATTCACTATTATTGAAATGAAATGCAAATATCAACCCCTGATGTGCTGCTAGACAGGAGATCAATAACTTGGGTTGGTGGTGCCCTGCTCCTTTAAACCAGCTGTATGAGTATCTTACTGAGGACATGCTATTTAGCATCACGAACGGTGTGAAATTCTGGTGTGACTTACTGCCAGTTCTATGGACCAAAATTAAGGCTTATCTCTTTCAATGTGAGTTATTCTTGTGATGGTTAATTATAATTGTAATATGATTTCATTACATCTGGTAGTGGAAAATTACTTTTACTAATGTACAGCTTCATTTTTTGATATTATTGTTTCAAAGATTTTACATTTTTGTGCCTCTTCCATCTCTCAATCTCACTTTGCATTCCTTCGATTCACTTTCTGACATGATTTGCAAATTAATTTACTAATTTGGATTTCTGAGGGATGGTGTTTTCTGGGCACGTTAGTTGCTAAGGAATTTCTGAGGTTGGAACCTGCAAAACCATTTTAGTATCTCTTAAGCACATAATAGCATATTGATAAAGATGAAGCATGTTCTCCCTAGATTGTTAATCTATATATTACTAAAACTCTCATCTTGTATATTTGTTTGATTGTTTGTACCCGAAATACAGCCAAGACGGTACACGATAGCACAACAATTGTAGGCCACCCTACTCACCATTCGCCTGCGGTCTTGATTGATCAAGTTGTCTTACATTTTAAAAGCAATTAACTTAATAAACTTTAATAAATGCGCTCTCCCCCCCCCCCCCCCCCCCCCCCCGCGGGGAGGACCGGCGCCCGTCCCGGCGTGCCCCACGCCTGACCTTCCTCCCGTGGTACAGCGCGGCGGTAGAGGGTCAAAGAAGATGGCCGCTGGCCGGACGGACAAGCTCCTTGCTGCCGCTCCCCTGCAGCTGGCCACCGCGATGGCCGACCGGGGCCAGGGTGCGTGGCTCCCTCTCCCCTTTCCTTTCCCCCCCAGCCCCGGGGGAGACTCCCCGGAGGGCAACGGGTCCACAGATCGTCAGTTGGGGGAGGGTTGCCGGGCCCGCAGGAGAGGTTTGCACCCAACAGGTCCACGCTGCGCTAGTACTCCTTAAAGCTGTTGCATATCAATTTGGTTGGCAACATTTCAGTTGGCAGCCGCTTAATACTAACCAATGAAGAATTTCATATACTGTCCAGTGGCATACTCATTTTCCAATGTTCGTATGATTGATAATCCTGTACATTTGGACCATAGGTCAAGGGCCTAATACGTTTCCGGCAAATTCTCTCAGGATTTTACTGTGTTGAGTAAATTACAAAATCGCCAGTTCAAATGTTATGGTAACGGAGAGATCCATGAGAATTGGAGACTTTCATCACACTTGCAAAGAAAGCACGGGATTCTTTTTTATCTGCAGGATGAGCAGCACCTGATGGATATAATAGCTTATCAATGGACTAATATTTATCAATAGCAATTCATTCACAAAATGCTGGAGTAACTCAGCAGGTCAGGCAGCATCTCGGGAGAGAAGGAATGGGTGACGTTTCGGGTCGAGACCCTTCTTCAGACTGATGTCAGGGGGGCGGGACAAAGGAAGGGTATAGGTGGAGACAGAAAGATAGAGGGAGAACTGGGAGTCATGTTTAGTGTTCCACTCCTTCCACTCCCAGTCTGACCTTTCTGTCATGGGCCTCCTCCAGTGTCATAGTGAGGCCCACCGCAAATTAGAGGAACAGCACCTCATATTTCGCTTGGGCAGCTTACAGCCCAGCGGTATGAACATTGACTTCTCGAACTTTAGATAGCTCCTCTGTCCCTCTCCTCCCCTCCCCCTTCCCAGTTCTCCCACTGTCTTCCTGTCTCCACCTATATCCTTTCTTTGTCCTGCCCCCCCGACATCAGCCTGAAGAAGGGTCTCGACCCGAAACGTCACCCATTCCTTCTCTCCAAAGATGCTGCCTGACCAGCATTTTGCGATACCTTCGATTTGTACCAGCATCTGCAGTTATTTTCCTATACATGCTTAGTATTTTGTTGCATATCCTTTGCATGCAATGACTGCTTGAAGTCTGCGATTCATGGATATCACCAGTTGCTGGGTGTCTTCTCTGGTGATGCTCTGCCAGGCCTATATTGCATTCATCTTTAGCTTATGCTTGTTTTGGGGGCTAGTCCCCTTCAGTTTTCTCTTCAGCACATAAAAGGCATGCTCAATTGGGTTCAGATCGGGTGATTGACTTGGCCACTCAAGAATTCATCATTTTTTAGCTTTAACAAACTCCTTTGTTGCTTTAGCAGTATGTTTGGGATCATTATCTTGCTGTAGAATGAACCGCCGGCCAATGAGTTTTGAGGCATTTGTGTGAACTTGAGCAGATAGGATGTGTCTATACACTTCAGAATTCATTATGCTACTACCATCAGCAGTTACATAGAAACATAGAAACTAGGTGCAGGAGGAGGCCATTCGGCCCTTTGAGCCAGCACTGCCATTCATTGTGATCATGGCTGATCGTCCCCAATCAATACCCCGTGCCTGCCTTCTCCCCATATCCCTTGATTCCACTAGCCCCTAGAGCACTATCTAACTCTCTCTTAAATCCATCCAGTGATTTGGCATCCACTGCCCTCTGTGGCAGAGAATTCCACAAATTCACAACTCTCTGGGTGAAAAAGTTCCTTCTCATCTCAGTTTTAAATGGCCTCCCCTTTATTCTAAGACTGTGGCCCCTGGTTCTGGACTCGCCCAACATTGGGAACATTTTTCCTGCATCTAGCTTGTCCAGTCCTTTTATAATTTTATATGTTTCTATAAGATCCCTTCTCATCCTTCTAAACTCCAGTGAATACAAGTCTAGTCTTTTCAATCTTTCCTCATATGTCAGTCCTGCCATCCCAGGGATCAATCTCATGAACCTACGCTGCACTGCCTCAATTACAAGGATGTCCTTCCTCAAATTAGGAGACCAAAACTGTACATAATACTCCAGATGTGGTCTTACCAGGGCCCTATACAACTGCAGAAGAACCTCTTTACTCCTATACTGAAATCCTCTTGTTATGAAGGCCAACATGCCATTAGCATTCTTCACTGCCTGCTGTACCTGCACGCCAACTTTCAGTGACTGGTGTACAAGGACACCCAGGTCTCGCTGCACTTCCCCCTTACCTAACCTAATACCACTGAGATAATAATCTGCCTCTTGTTTCTGCCGCCAAAGTGGATAACCTCACATTTATCTATATTATACTGCATCTGCCACGCATCTGCCCACTCACTCAACCTGTCCAGGTCACCCTGCAACCTCCTAACATCCTCTTCACAGTTTACACTGCCACCCAGCTTTGTGTCATCCGCAAACTTGCTAGTGTTGCTTCTAATTCCCTCTTCCAAATCATTAATATATATGGTGATTATATGGTCATTGTATCATCAATGAAGATAAGTGAGCCAGTACCTTCAGCAGCCATACATGCCCAGGCCATAACACCCCCACCACCATGTTTCACACATGAGGTGGTATGCTTTGGATCTTGGGCAGTTCCTTCTCTCCTCCATACTTTGCTCTTGCCATCACTCTGATATAAGTTAATCTTTGTCTCATCTGTCCACAAGACCTTTTTCCAGAACTGTGGTTGCTCTTTTAAGTACTTCTTGGCAAACTGTAACCTGGCCATCCTATTTTTTGCGGCTTTATTATAGAGAGAATTCTTCTGTCATCAGCTGTGGAGGTTGTCCTTGGCCTGCCAGTCCCTTTGCAATTAGTAACCTCACCAGTGCTCTCTTTCTTCTTAATGATGTTCCAAACAGTTGATTTTGGTAAGCCAAACGTTTGGCTGATGTCTCTAACAGTTTTATTCTTGTTTCTCAGTCTCATAATGGCTTCTTTGACTTTCATTGGCACAACTTTGTTCCTCATGTTGATAAAACAGCAATAAAAGTTTCCAAAGGTGATGGAAAGACTAGGTGTGGAGAGCTCTCTTATGCCTGCATTAAGGAAGCTATTAAACACACCTGAGCAATTACAAACGCCTGTGAAGCCATGTGTCCCAAACATTATGGTGCCCTGAAATGGGGGGGGACTATGTATAAACCCAGCTGTAATTTCTACATGGTGAAACCAAAATGTATAAAAATGGCCTTTAATAAAATCTGACAATGTGCACTTTAACCACATGTGATTTAAAAAAAAATTACAAATCTCAAATTGTGGAGTACAGAGGCAAATAAATAAATGATGGGTCTTTGTCCCAAACATTATGGAGGGCACTGTGTGTTTCTTTTGTATCTCTCTGTAATCTGTCTGTGTATCTGTTTCTTTGTGTCCTTGCTTGCAAGTGGAGGGCCTGTGGTACAATCCCATTAGAGTGATTGCATCTTTGTTATTTGTGAACTGATATCACCTCTGTGGATGAACTCTCCACTATGTCCTCTCTGAGTGTAGCTATGACATTCCTCCTGATCAGTAGAGCAACTCCTCCACCATCTACTTCCCTTTCTATCATGCATGAAGCATCAAGACCCTGGAAATCTCCGCAATGGCCTCAGCACCTAGTCTCTAGCACTGATCCAAGCTCGACCTTTATCTGCTCTCCCCATCAGACTCCCTGCATTGAAATAAACACACTTGAGCCCATCAGCTTCCCATATTCCTTCACTTGTCCCTGCCTGTCCTTTGAGACTTACTGGTCCCAAATCCCACCTTCCTCCCAGTCTTCCATTTGCTGACCTATTTTAGTTTCCACCACCTGCCCTCCCAGGTAGCACTATCAAACCTCCATGCAAGGATACTGTTCCCCTTCCAGTTCAGGTGAAACCTGTCCCTCTCATACAGGTTACGTCTGCCCCAGAGATCCCGATAGTCCAAAAATCTGAATCCCTGCCCCCTGCACCATCTCCTCAGCCATGCAATCATCTGTCCTAACCTCCTTTCCCCCCCCCCCCCCCCCCCTCTCACGAGCAGCAGCTCCCAAAATTATCTGGAGATTACCACCCTCAAGGTCCTGCTGTTTAGGTCCCTCCTACTGTGTAAGGAAGAGGATGAGAAAGTGGGACAACGAAGGGCTAGTGTGAACGGGTAGTCAGTGGTTGGAATGGGCTGAAGGGCCTATTTCCATGCTGTATCTGTACCTTTGCCCAACTCCTTGTATTCACTCTGCAAGATCTCAACCCTTTTCCTTCCCATGTCATCTGGCCATGCCCAAATTCCCCCATTCTTAAGTAACCCTACCCTCTTCCTAGCTACCTCTTGTTTGTAGTATATGTGTATAAAAATCCTTGCGGTTCTCTTCAATTCAACAATTTGGTGAGGTATGTTCTATAAAACCATTTTCTGCTTTTGTGACATATTTAGGTTGTGAAAACATATGTCATCTGCACTTCATGCCGCCTCGCTAAAGCAGACAATATACTCGAGACCCATTCACACCCCAGTCACTCTCTCTTCTCCCCTCTTCCATCGAGCAGTAAATACAACAGCTTGAATGCATGTACCACCAGATTCAAGAAAATATCATTCACATCCTCCCACTACCTGATCTGAGCACGGGAATACAATACTCTTTCTGCCCCAATTCGCAAGCCCAATCACAACACACAAATTTCCAATTCAGTCACAGACATAGAATCATAGAATGCTATTCTAATACTTGCCTCAACTACCTCCTTTGGTAGCTCATTCCATTTACTCACCACCCACTGAGTGAAAGTTACTCCTGGTTTCTATTAAATCTTTCCCCTCTCACCTTAAACCTATGGCTCTGTGTTTATATTCCCCTAGACTGGGTAAAGTACTCTGTTCATTCACTGTATTTATTCCCCTCGTTATTTTATATGCCTTGATAAGATCACCCCTCAGCCTCCTGCACTCCAAGAAATAACGCCTTAGCCTGTGCAAGCCCACACTGTAGCTCAGGCCCACAGATCCTGCCAGCATCTTCATAAATCTTCACTGCATTCTTTCCAGCTTAATGACAACCTTCCTCTAGCAGGGTGACATAGAAACATAGAAAATAGGTGCAGGAGGAGGCCACTTGGCACCTATAGTCAGGATCAAACCCGGGTCTCTGCGCTGTAAGGCAGCAGCTCTACCACTGCGCCACTGTGCCGATAGTAGATAGGCCATATAGCATGCTTGACTTCATTGTTTTGGACCTTGAGTGTCAATGGTAGCAAGTCATGTTGTGGCTGTATAAAAGCTGTTCAGCTGGATGTTGTCATGATTGGAGAGTATTAACTAAGAAGAGATTGCAAAAACGTATTTTTTGTTTAGTCTGGACTTCCTGTTTCTAGTATGTTCTGCTTCCACTGTTACTTCAGAATTCTGGTATCTGTGGGGGGTTTTTTCGACCCCAAGGGATTGTCTGGAAGTAAGGATAAGCATCAAATATATCAGGCCACAATCCATATGTTATGGTCATTTTTAGTAATAGATGATGTTTGCTCTTTTGTAGGAATAAAAAACTGCAGATGCTGGTTTAAATCGGTGGTAGACACAAAATGCAGGAGTAACTCAGTGGGTCAGACAGCATCTTAGGAAAGGAATGGGTGATGTTTCGGGTCGAGACCCTTCTTCAGACTGAAGAAGGATTTCTTCAGCATTTTGTGTCTATGTTTGCTCTTTTCATGTACTTGCACTAATTTAATTCTCCAAAAATTATCATTGAAATAGTTTAGTTCGTTATCTTTAAACGCATTGTACTTTTTGATTTCATTCGGATCAGAAGTCCTTTATCCTTTTAAAGTGGGAATTTTCGTGGTCGACAATCCTCCCTTAACTGACAATAACAGGGCCATTCATTTGTCTTTGGTGTTTATTATTTCCTGCTGTGTTTGCCTGTCGTTTGCCTACATAACACTGATAGCAGGGTGATTAATTACATGGAAGAGATGTTGGAACATTGTGAGGAACTGATGGAGCAATATATGATAGTGTAGGAAAATAACTGCAGATGCTGGTACAAGTCTGAAGAAGGGTCTCGACCCAAAACGTCACCCATTCCTTCTCTCCTGAGATGCTGCCTGACCTGCTGAGTTACTCCAGCATTTTGTGAGCAATATATGATGAAGCAGGTTATTTGTGGTGAAGCACATAATTTATGTGTGTAGTGAGGGCAGGTGTCTGTAACCTCATCATTTCCGCATGTAACGGCAACTGCAATTTGAACAAAACACTTTTGGCTGCCATAAATTGTTAAAAGCTAATAGTAAAACAGTCTTAAGAAAATTCAGCACCATGAAAATGTGAAGCACATTCCACACCTGTGAATTCAGGCTTGTCTCGATTTTAAAGCAGAAGTATTTTTGAAGTCCGTAGTTATTGCTTCGTATAAAACCGAACACTTTAGTTATTAGAACGTTCATTTGTTTTGGTACATCCTCGAGCAAAACCAATGAATTAAATGAAAATGGTGTTATCACTGAGGTGACATGGGTCGAGCTTATAAATAAGAAAGGTCCAAGCACTCTAACGGAATTGCATTAGTGGCTCCACAAAGCAAGTGGGAGATGGAGAAACAGTTTATTACACAGCTCACCGAAAGCAACAAGGTTGTCTTAGTGGGTGACTTCAACGGGGGCAGAATTTGTGAGACTGTTTCTTGAAACAGCATGTTGATTGTCCAACCTGAGAAGGGAACCTATTGCACCTTGTGTTGGAAAATAAGCCTGGTCGGGTGACTGTTGTTTAAACGGAAGAGCATTTTGGGACAGTGGATCACAACTCGATAAGTGTTAAGATGGTTTTGAATGGGGAGAAGGCTGGACTATGCGGGAAAGCACTAAATTGGAGTACAGCAAACTACAGTGTTATTCGGGAGGAGCTGGGCAGAGTACACTGGGAGCGATTATTATTGGGTAGGTCCATATGTGATTTGTGGGAGGCATTTAAAGAACCAGCTGATTGAAGGTCATGCCCTGCATTTTCAAGTAAGGAGGAAGAATAAAGCTGGCAAAGTAATCTTAGATGACAAATGTGGTTGTAAATTACATCACAAACAAAAAAGAAGTGCTTGTTAGTTTTAAAGGATGGAATCAGGCAGAGCCTTTGAGGAAAATAAAATAACTCAAGTGGGCGAATAGAATGGTCAAAGGGGGCCACGTGATTTTTCTGGTGAGTTGGATTAAAGAAAATCCCAAATCTTTGTATACCCATATTAAAAACAAGAGGGTAACCACAGAGAAGAGAGGACCACTCACGGATAATGGGAATTTGTGCTTGGAGCCTGGGGATGTAGGCAAGGTACTAAACGAGTACTTTGCATCTGTTTGCACTAAGGAGAAGGACATGGAAGACAGTGAGATCAGTGTGGAGAATACTAATACGCAAGGGCAGTTTGAGATTAAGATGGAGGTGGTATTGGGGTCTTGAAGAGCTTTAAGGTGAATAAATCTCCATGACCTGATGGAATTTATCCGAAGCTATAGAGAGAAACAAGAAAGGAGATTGTAGGAGGCTTGACGGAGATCTTTGTATCTTTTCTAACCACAGGTGAGGTTCCAGAGGACTGGAGAATAGCTAATGCTGTTCCTTTGTTTAAGGGAAGTAGAGAGAATCAAGGGAATTCTAGGCCGGTGAGCCGCACGTCAGTGGTGGGAAAGCTTTTGGAGATGATTCTTTGGGAGAGAATTCACTCCCATTTGGAAGAGAATGAGTAAATTATGGACAGCCAGTATGGATTTGTACATGGTAGATCGTGTCTTACTAACTTGCGTTGTTACAGGAGGTAACAATGGTGATTGATGAGGGTAGGGTGGTGGATGTTGCGTACATGGATTTAGTAGGGATTTAACTCTGCAGGGAGACCTGATAGGAGTATATAAGATTCTGAGAGGCATAGGGTCGACAGTCAGAAAAAAAGGATAAAATGCTGGAATAACTCAACGGGTTAGATAGCATCTCTGTAGAAGAAGGATTTAGATTATTTTTAGATTTAGAGATACAGCGCAGAAACAGGCCCTTCGGCCCACTGAGTCTGCGCCGCCCAGCGATCCCCGCACATTAACACTATCCTACACACACTAGGGACTATTTTTACATTTACCCAGTCAATTAACCTACATACCTGTACGTCTTTGGAATGTGGGAGGAAACCGAAGATCTCGGAGAAAACCCACGCAGGTCATGGGGAGAACGTACAAACTCCGTACAGACGGCGCCCGTAGTCAGGATCGAACTTGAGTCTCCGGCGCTGCACTCGCTGTAAGGCAGCAACTCTACCGCTGCGCCACTGTGCCGCCTTTGGATTGGTGATGTTTCGGGTTGAGACCCTTCTTCAGCCAGTCAATACCTTTTTCTCATGATGGAAAGATCAAATATTCGAGGGCATAGCTTCAAGGTGAGAGGGGCAAAATCCAAAGGAGATGTGGGGCAACATTTCTACACAGAGGGTGGTGTGTGCCTGGAACACACTGCTCGGGTTGGTGGTTGGGGTAGATATGATAGTGGTATTTAAGAGACTTTTGCATAATCATATGGATATATAATTATGGTCACCGTCCGGTGCGGCCTGGAACGTGGCTTGGGTCGGCAAGTACAACAGCCTGACCGCGGGAGGAGACGGCAGGGGAAGAGAAAAGACATTGTGGCCTTCCATCACAGTGAGGAGGGGACTGGAGGAGACTCACTGTGATGGATGTTTCTTTTTTTTGTGTTTTGTGTTGGTTGGGGTTGTGTAATTTGCTTATTTATTGCTCTTATTGTTAGACTGTGGGTGATGAAATAAAGATATCCTGAATCCTGAATCCTGAATGCAGGCAATGGAGGGATATATTACAGTTACAAAGACCCATCATTTATTTGGGACAAAGACCCATCATTTATTTATTTATTTGCCTCTGTACTCCACAATTTGAGATTTGTATTAGGAAAAATCACATGTGGTTAAAGTGCACATGGTCAGATTTTAATAAAGACCATTTTTATACATTTTGGTTTCACCATGTAGAAATTGCAGCAGTGTTTAAACATAGTCCCCCCATTTCAGGGCACCATTATATACTCTACCGCTGTGCCCAAGGGGGTAGTTTAAAAATGGGTGTAAACACGACTGAGTATGACACTATTCAATGTATAGACACCTCTCCTTCACCATGGGTGGCACGGTGGCACAGCTGCTGGAGCCTCACAGCGCCAGAGAGCCGGGTTCGGTCTTGAACTCGGTGCTGCCTCTGTGGAGCGTGCACGTTCTCCCTGCGACCGCGTGGGTTTCTTCCCAGTGCTCCGATTTCCTCCCACATCCCAAGGACGTGCAAGTTTCCAGGTCAATTGGCCTCCGTAAATTGCCCCTAGTACATGGGGCATGAATGAGAAAGTAAGATAACGTCAGACTAGTGTGAAAGTCTGAAGAAGGGTCTCGACCCGAAACGTCACCCATTCCTTCTCTCCTGAGATGCTGCCTGTCCTGCTGAGTTACTCCAGCATTTTGTGAATAAATACCTTCGATTTGTACCAGCATCTGCAGTTATTTTCTTACACTAGTGTGAAAGGGTGATCGATGATCAGTGTGGACTTGGCCAGCTGAAGGGCTTGTTTCCATGTTGTATTTTTCAATCAATCATTCAAAACCTGGTGTCATTTGCCCATCATCCCTCCCCATTTGGTTCTGCCTACAATCTACCATTGCAATACTCCACCTCCAAACACCTCCCTCCCTCTGCCCATCATTCCCACTCCATCCCTCAATGCCTCCATCTACTGCTTACCAGCCTCTGTTTTACCCCTCTCTCTGACTTCATGTATTTGCCATTTACCCTTCACATTGGTTCCTGATGCAGGGTCTCAAACCTGATATGGTATTGGCCTTATCAGATGCCCCTCAGATGCTGCTCTTCCAGTGGTTCATTGTTTACTCCAGATTCCAACATCTGCAGTCTCTTTTATCTTGGTAAGTTGGTATCCCAAAATGGATGGGCTAATGAAAGATTGAAAGCACAGATTTCTTTTGACAAATATGATAATTTTTGAGAAAACATATTCTTTGTTCTGTCATTTTCTGTGATCTCTCACACTGATTGCTTATACCTAAAGAGTAAGAATAACATACATTTTGCAGCATTGAAACATGGCAGTGATGGTGAAGGAGAAAAGAGATATTAATTAGCTGGAATGTCACCTTCCTGAAAACATTGGTTGCCTTCCATGTACATAAAATGCTTGTTTGTGTTGTTATCGTGCCAGTTACTCTGAGGTACCATCTATGGATTTAAGCCATTTTTAGAAGGTAAATATCCAGTTTTTGTTGGCTTCCTGAAGATGTGATTTTGTAAATTGAATTGAATCCAATACATTTTATTAGCCAAGTATGTACACATACAATGAATGTGCCTTGGTGCTTTGCTCGCAAGTAACAACACGATATACAGTAAACAATTAAGAATAAAACATAAAACATTAAGAATAAAACATTATAGTTTAAACATGTGAATGAAATAAAATACCAGAGCACAAGGAGGCTAGGGACTTTTGGTTGTTGAGTAGAGCTGCTACTCATGGAAAAAAGCTGTTTTTATGCCCGGCTGTGGCTGCTTTGACAGTCCGGAGTCGCCTTCCAGAGGGAAGTGCTTCAAAGAGTTTGTGGCCAGGGTGAGAGGGGTTAGAGATGTTCTTGCCCGCTCACTTCCTGGCCCTTGCAGTGTACAGTTCGTCAATGGGGGGAAGGTTGCAGCCAACAACCTTCTCAGCTGTGCGAACGATCCGTTGCAGCCTCCGGATGTCGTGCTTGGTGGCTGAGCCAAACCAGACCATGATGGAGAAGGTGAGGACAGACTTTGCGATGGCAGTATAGAACTGGCCAATCATTGCCTGTGGCAGATTGTGTTTTCTCAGCAGCCACAGAAAGTACATCCTCTGTTGGTGGGTACTGGTAAGGGAATTGTGTTCAGTGGAGGAAAATCACCACAGTAATATATTTTACGAATATATTCTTTTTTATATACCTGTACAAATGTATATAAAAGTTATAATTAAATCGAGGGGTGGAGCTGTGGCCTCACAGCTGGGTCGATCCTCACTCCGTGTGCTGTCTGCGGAGTTTGAACGTTCTCCCTGTAAAATGTAATCGATACATTTTATTAGGTAACTACAGTGATTGATCCACTTTTCTTCATTTGATCTAAAGGTGCTATGTGACGTGATTTTCTAAGGCCAATGCCTTTGTAATTTATTCATTCATGCAATGTGGGCAGCAGCAGTGCCAGCATTTATTGTCCATCCCCAATCGTGCCTGAACTGAGCAGCAGTTGAAAGTGAACCGTGAGGATTTGTGTAGGAAGGAACTGCAGATGTATTGAAGTTACACACAAAATGCTGGAGTAACTCAGCGGGACAGACAGCATCTCTGGAGAGAAGGATTGGGTGACCTTTCGAAATGAGACCCTTCTTCAGACTGAGAGTCAGAGGGAGACAGGGAGATAAAGAATGGAAGGTGTGAAAGTGGGACATCAAAGGGGACGTTGCTCAACGAAAATGTGGAATAAATCATTGTTAGCTAGGGTAGGTGACAACAAAATATACAGAGGGGGAGAGAGGGAGAGACACAGTCAGACTGGTCGGAAAACTGGGAAGGGGAGGGGATGGAGAGAGAGTGAAAGCAAGGGTTAATTGAAGTTCAAAAAGTAAATATTCATACCGCTGGGGTGTAAGCCGCCCAAGCGAAATATGAGGCGCTGTTCCTCCAATTTGCGTTGGGCCTCACTCTGAAAGTGGAGGAGGCCCAGGACAGAAAGGTCAGTGTGGGAATGGGAGGGGGAGTTGAAGTGCTTACCAAACAGGAGATCGTGTAGGTTTAGGCGGGGTGAGCGGAGGTGTTCAGCGAAACGATCGCCGCGCCAGCGGTTGGTCTCGCTGATGTACAGGAGTTCACATCTGGAACAGCGGATACAGTAGAGGAGGTTGGAGGAGGTGCAAGGGGATTTGTCTGGAGTCACATGTATGTGAGGAAGGCCGATTACCTTTCTTGAAGGTTGTTGCTGAGGCAGTTGAGTTTTTACCACACCAGCAGCTTCAGCCATGAGCTGCTGAGATGCCCTTTAATTTAAGACGCATTTAATTACTTGAATGTACAATTCCCCATCTGCTGTGGTGGGATTTGAACCCATGTCTCTGGGACAATGCTTCAGGCCACTGCCTGCTCCTCCCAAAATCGAATGCTACGTGATACTTCTCTTAACACAGAACATCGTACATACAAGATCAAAGTATTATTTAAAAAGATCAAAATATGTTATTTAAAAATGAAATTGAAATTAATTCTGCCTTCTCCAGTCTACTTCCCCTCTGCTCCCCAATCACACTTAACATAAAGGCTGTACTTAATTGGAAACTCTTTGGGCAATCAACTAGTTTGCTACGAAAAAATAAAACTAATTTTAAAACCCTGTGGATTTTTATATTGATATTATGAATTATTTTGTCATCTTAATAAAGAATGCACATGCAAGTTTAGACTACCATTATAAACAGATGCTTCAGTGCCATATCTGTTGATGGGCTCATTACAGCGTGACAAGTTAACTAAGGCAGATGTGAAAGGAATTAATTGTGCAGAAAAGAATAATCTACAATCTTAAAATGAGGATTAAACTGAATTTGTGCATGTTGGCCCCTCATCCTTCTTTATCGTATCTGTCAATGAAAGACTAACAATCTTTTTTTCTAAACTCACTAAATTTGAGAGAGATTTAATAGCATTGAAGAAAGTTCAAATGAGATTCACCTGAATAAGTCGGAAGAAGTCTGAAGAAGAGTCTCGACCCGAAACGTCACCCATTCCTTCTCTCCCGAGATACTGCCTGACCCGCTGAGTTACTCCAGCATTTTGTGTCTACCTTCAGCTAATAATATTGGGGATGAGAGGGTGGAATGGAATGGAATACTTTATGCCACATGTGAAGTCACATGTGGCATAAAGTATTCCATTCCATTCCACCCTCTCAAGTCACAGTGAAATTCTTTGCTTGCATACCCAGGGAATGCAAGTAGTCTTCACATAAATGGCGCTGAGAAAGTTACAAAGTCCGCCCGCCGGCTCATCTTTGTTCTCCACCCTCCCCTTCCCCTCCTCCCGGTGGTCCCAAAACGCTGGGTCCTCCATTGTTCCTCCCCCTCCCTAACGGCGGTCTCCCCACGCTGGGTCCTCTATTGTTCCTCCCCCTCCCTAACGGCGGTCTCCCCACGCCGGGTCCTGCATTGTTCCTCCCGCTCCCTAACAGCGGTCTCCCCATGCTGGGTCCTCCATTGTTCCTCCCCCTCCCTAACGGCGGTCTCCCCACGCCGGGTCCTGCATTGTTCCTCCCCCTCCCTAACAGCGGTCTCCCCACGCCGGGTCCTCCATTGTTCCTCCCCCTCCCTAACGGCGGTCTCCCCATGCCGGGTCCTCCATTGTTCTTCCCCCTCCCCCCCTCATGGGGGTTCCCCCGCGCCCTCTTCGACCGCTGTCCCTGGGTCGACCGGCGAGGTTTCACCGCCGCTGCCAAGGCCCCACCGCTGTTGAAGTATCAATGGGATCTAGATAGTTTGGATTGGTTTTCCGAGGAGTTTAGGAAAATGAGGGGAGACCTCGTACAAACAGAAAAGTTCCCAAGGGGACTCAACAGGGTAGATGTTGAGATGTTTTGTCCAGTGGGGCAGTGGTTAGCAAAGGGCAGAATGACAAGATACGGTCATTTACAACCAATATGCTTTGTAATTTATTCTCTGAGAGAAGTTAATCTCTGCATTTTTCTGCCCCCAAAGATAGTGGGCAGCTTATTAAATATATTTAGTTAGATAAATATTTGAAAGATCAAGGAATTGAGGTTGACATAAGAAACTGCAGATGTTGGAATCTTGAACAAAAGTACCAAGTGCTGGAGGAACTCAGCGTTTTGGTGTTTGCATGAATTGATCGTAGTGCGGATTTCACTGTGCTGGAGGTGTGGGAGGTACAAATTCGGTGCAGACTTCAAGGAATGCAGTGAATGTTGGGGCCCTAGGATGTGTTGTAGAGCAGACGGATCTAGGAGTGCAAGTACATCGTCCCTTGAAGGTGGCGTCACCGGTCGATAGAGTGGTCAAAAAGGCTTGTAGCACATTGGCCTTCATCAATCAGAGTATAGAAGTCGGGAGATCATGTTGCAGTTGTATAAGACGTTGGTGAGACCGCATTTAGAGTATTGTGTTCAGTTCTGGGCACCATGTTGTAGGAAATATGTTGTTAAATTGGAAAGGGTACAGAGAAGATTTACAAGGACGTTGCCAGGACTCGAGGGTCTGAACTATAGGGAGAGGTTGAGTGGGCTGGAATTTTATTCCCTGAGCGCATGAGGATCTTCGAGGGGTGTAGAATCATGAGAGGAATAGATCAGGTGGATGCACAGAATCTCTTGCCCAGAGTGGGGAAATTGAGAACCAGAAGACATAGGTTGAAGGTGAAGGGGAAAAGATTTTATAGGAACCTGTGGGGTAACTTTTTCATGCAAAGGCTGGTGGAACAAGCTGCCAGAGGAGGTAGTTGACGTTTAAAAAGCAAATGGACAGGTGCATGGATAGGACGGGTTTAGAGGGATATGGACCAAACACAGGCAGGTGGGACCAGTGTAGATGGGACATATAAAAGGACCAGACAAAGTAGATGCAGGAAAAATGTTCCCAATGTTGGGGGAGTCCAGAACCAGGGGACACAATCTAAGAATAAAGGGGAGGCCATTTAAAACTGAGGTGAGAAAAAACCTTTTCACCCAGAGAGTTGTGAATTTGTGGAATTCTCTGCCACAGAAGGCAGTGGAGGCCAATTCGCTGGATGAATTTAAAAGAGAAATAGATGGAGCTCTAGGGGCTAGTGGAATCAAGGGATATGGGGAGAAGGCAGGCACAGGTTACTGATTGTAGATGATCAGCCATGAATGGCGGTGCTGGCACGAAGGGCCAAATGGCCTCCTCCTGCACCTATTTTCTATGTTTCTACATTGGTCGGTGTTGGGCAAGTTGGGAAGAAGGGCCTGTTTCACTCTATGACTAATAACTGGTTGCAGACAACACCAAGCTTGGAGGAGTTGCAGACAGTGAGAAATGCTGTCAGAGGATGCAGTGGGATATAGATCAGCCACGGAAATGGACAGAGAAATGGCATGTGGAGGTTGATGCGAGCAGGTGTGAAGTGTTGATCTTCGGCTGGTTGAATTTAAGAGGGGAGTATACACTTAATGCAAGACACTTAACAGCATTGATGTACAGAGATCTTGGAGTCCAAGTTCATAGCTCACTGGAGGTGGCAGCACAAGTAGATATGTGGAAAAGACGGTGTATGGTATGCCTGTCTTATTTGTTGGAGTCAGGGAGTCGTGATATGGCTCTGGAGTACTTTGGATCATCTGCATTTGGAGTATTGCGTGAGTTCTGGTTGCCCCGGTATTGGAACGATGTGGAGGCTTTGTTCACCAGAACGCTGGCTGGACCTAAAAATCCCTCTTGTGAGGGTCATGCCATTCATTGTATATTTCCCCCTTACATTTGACCTCCCAATGTGCAACTTACGCGGGCCCTCCCCAGCCAAGTGTGACCACTCACGCGGGCCCTTCCTCAGCCAACCGTCCCCACTCACGCGGGCCCTTCCCCAGCCGACCGTCCCCACTCACGCGGGCCCTTCCACAGCCGACCGTCCCCACTCACGCGGGCCCTTCCACAGCCGACCGTCACCACTCACGCGGGCCCTTCCCCAGCCGACCATCACCACTCACGCGGGCCCTTCCACAGCCGACCTTCACCACTCACGCGGGCCCATCCCCAGCTGAGTGCCGCCACTCACGCCTCACGCGGGCCCTTCCTCAGCCGACCGTCACCACTCACGCGGGCAATCGCTCTCCGTCGGCCCTACACTCTCACCGACAGCCCTCCTCACTCGGCCGCTGGGCCCGTCCTTGTCCCTTGTTCTCGGCAGTCACTTATCATATCATATCATCATATCATATATTTACAGCCGGAAACAGGCCTTTTCGGCCCTCCAAGTCCGTGCCGCCCAGTGATCCCCGCACATTAACACTATCCTACACCCACTAGGGACAATTTTTACATTTTTTTTTTACCCAGCCAATTAACCTATATACCTGTACGTCTTTGGAGTGTGGGAGGAAACCGAAAACGTAGTTTTAGGTTTTAGTTTAGAGGAAACACAGCACGGAAACAGGCCCTTTCAGCCCACTGGTCCCGCGCCGACTAGCGATCCCCACACTATCCTATACCCACTAGGGACAATTTAAAAGAAAAACATTTGCCAAGCCAATTAACCTACGTCTTTGGAGTGTGGGAGGAAACCGAAGATCTCGGAGAAAACCCACGCAGGTCACGGGGAGAACGTACAAACTCCGTACAGACAGCACCCGTAGTCGGGATGGAACCCGGGTCTCCGGCGCTGCATTCGCTGTAAGGCAGCAACTCTACCGCTGCGCCACTTCGGCTGCCGGGCCCGTCCTAGTTCGCGATGGCTGCAGGCCGATTCCGGTCTTGATCGGCTCCTCACGGTCACTCCAGCATGGCTGCTCAGTACTCACCAGGAGCTCCCTTGTAAAGTACTTATGGGGAAGGGTAGGGCTAGCCCATGATTTAAGATCCTACATTGGAGCAACGCCGAATTTGGAAGCAATAAGCGTGAATTTGCTGAGGTCATTTGGGAGAGTTTATTTAGTAAATGGAGAGATGGCAAAGACAAGGGTCTCAAAAGTTAACAGCAAGAGTACAGGCTCAGCATGGTTCTGCCAGGGCAGAGGGCAAGGCTGGCAAGTTTTAGCCACTCTGGTTGATGAGAGATGTTGAAGATCTGATCAGGAATAAGAAGGAGGCATACATCAGATTTAGAATCAAGCAAAGCTCTCCGTGACTATAGGAAGTGTCAGAAATATACTTAAGAAAGCAATCAGAAGGGCAAAAAGAAGGCATGAAATGGAGCTGTCAGGCAAAGTAAAGGGGAATCTCAAGAGGTTAGACTTCTATTATTAGTCAAAGGGTGGCTTGGGAAAGAATATCTATATACTAATACTCTCTTTTGTTTGTTTGTTCCTGAACTACAGCCAAAACGGTACGCGATAGCGCGACAATTTTAGGCCCACTTTACTCACCGTCATCCCTTTGGTGCTAATGGAAGAAGTTTCATTGAAATCGGTGTTATATTTTAAAAGTTATTCACATTTTAAAGTTTAACTATCTCCTAGGGAGGGAAAGGGGAGGGAGGGAGAGGTGGGGGGTGGAGGGGGAGGAGGGAGGATAAGGGGGGTTGAAGGGGATGGTAGGGGGAGGGGAGGAGGGAGGGGGAGGGAGGGGGGAGGTGGGGAAAGGAGAGGGGGGAGAGGGGGGAGAGGGGGGAGAGGGGAGGGGAAGGAGGGGTAGAGGGGAGGGGGGGAGGGGAGGGTGCTGCACTAATGCAGGAGAGGTTTGGGCCCAACGGGTCCACTTGGTCTAGTGTACCCTTAAAGATAAGCACGGTTGTCGTTGATGAGTGATCCCACAATAGATGAGGGATATATTGAATGAATACTTCTCATCTGTTTTTACTGAAGAGACGTTCATAGAAGTAAAGGAATTGAGGCACCAGCTTTGTGATGCTTCAGTTCATATGTGAATTGCCATCGAGGAGTTTAAAGCAAATCCCCGGGGCCAGCGGAAAGCTAGAGCGGAAATTGCAGAGGCCCTTGAAGCAATATTTGCATCATCATTACCCACAAGTGATGTCTGGAAGACTGGAGAGTGGCTCATGTTATTTAAGGGCAGCAAGGCCAAGCTATTGGAGGGAATTCTTGGGGACAGGATCTACCAGCGTTTGTATCAGCACAGACTGATTAGGGATAGTCAGCATATCTTTACACATGGGAAATCGTGTCTCTCAAATCTGAGTTTTCTGAAGAGATCACCAAGGCGATTGATGAGGGCAGGTCAATAGATGTTGTCTGTATGGACTATAGCAAGGTCTTTGACATAGAGTGCTTGTATGGCATGGAATCCGAGGCAAGCGAGTCAAGAGACAGAGTGCTTAATTGTCAAATGTACCGAAACAAAACAATGAAATTCTTAACTGTAGCTGCACAGCCTTCTTGATGGCAGGAGTGAAATGGGCCTGGGCAGTCTTCATCACAGTTTGGATTGGATTGGATTCAATTGAATTCAAAATTGGAAGGAGTCATAGGGTAGTTGTTGAGGGCTGTTTTTATGTTTGAACACCTGTAACCAGTGTGCCACAGGCTCTGGTCCATGTAGATATAATATAATATGTACCACATATATAATATATTATATTATAATATAATATAATATAATATAATTAGGGCGGCACGGTGGCGCAGCGGTAGAGTTGCTGCTTTACAGCGAATGCAGCGCCGGAGACTCAGGTTCGATCCTGACTACGGGTGCTGCACTGTAAGGAGTTTGTACGTTCTCCCCGTGACCTGCGTGGGTTTTCTCCGAGATCTTCGGTTTCCTCCCACACTCCAAAGACGTACAGGTATGTAGGTTAATTGGCTGGGTAAATGTAAAAATTGTCCCTAGTGGGTGTAGGATAGTGTTAATGTGCGGGGATCGCTGGGCGGCACGGACTTGGAGGGCCGAAAAGGCCTGTTTCCGGCTGTATATATATGATATGATATGATATGATATGATATACACACACACACACATATATATATACACACACACATATATATATATATATATATATTTATTCCCAAAGTGCTGGAGTAACTCAGCAGGTCAGGCAGCATCTCAGGAGAGAAGGAATGGGTGACGTTTTGGGTCCAGACCCTTTCTTCAGATTATATTATATTATTATAATATTATTCAATATTATAGTATTATAATATAATATATATATATGTGTATATATATAAAATTATATATATATATATGAAATGATATATATATATATATATATTTATGATGCAGATAACAATGTAGTTAACACTGTTAATAAATTTGCAGGTGAACACCAAAATAAGTAGCACAGTAGACAGGAAGGTTATCTATTTTTACAACAAGATCAAGATCATTTGGGAAAGTCCCCAAACAGTGAGGCCATGTTATATGAATTACTTATCGTTCTACCTTTGGGAAAGGAACACCAAAAGTTAGTTTGTAGAAGCGAGGAGCTGCAGATACTGCTTTACAATAAAAGTCACAAAGTGTTGGAGTAACGGCAGGTCAGGAAGCATCTCGAGGGAAAATGGATAAGTGATGCTTTGGGTCAGAATCCTTCTTCAGAGTGATTGAGGTGAAGTGGGGATGGGTAAGGAAGCTGGGAGATAGGAGGGGCAGGACAGAGCCTGCTACCTGATAGATGGATATAGGTGAGGGGGTTTTTGATAGGCAGATGGGTTAACAAGGACCAGAAATGAAAAGACGACACATTAGCGATACAGCATGGAAACAGGCCCTTTGGCCCACCGGGCCGAGGAATGGCAAATAAAGCTTAACTCTGATAAGTGTGAGGTGCTATACCTTGGCATGTCAAAGCAGGGCAGGACTTGTGCAGTAAACCGTGGAGCCTTGTAGAGTGTTTCAGCCGAGAGATGTGGGAGTACAGATGCACTGCCCCTTAAATGTGTCGGGTCAGGTGGACAATGTGGTGAACTAAAAGGCCGTATGGGTAGAATAGCGCACGGTGGCGCAGTGGTAGAGTTGCTGCCTTACAGCGACTGCAGCGCTGGAGACTCAGGTTCGATCCTGGGTACGGGCGCCGTCTGTACGGAGTTTGCACGTTCTCCCCGTGACCTGCGTGGGTTTTCTCCGAGATCTTCGGTTTTCTCCCGCACTCCAAAGACGTACAGGTATGTAGGTTAATTGACTGGATAAATGTAAAAAATTGTCCCTAGTGTGTGTAGGATAGTGTTAATGTGCGGGGATCGCTGGGCGGCGCGGACCCAGTGGGCCGAAGGGCCTGTTTCCGCGCTGTATATCTAAAAAAAAAATAGATGACAATTGAAGGTAGCCAATAATATAAAAGAGGATCCCAAAAGTTTCTTCAGATATATAAAAAGAGAGGCAAGCGTGGACATTGGACCACTGCAAAACGATGCTGGAGAAATAGGCCCGCACCCCAGAGTTCTGAAAGAGAGATTGCGTTAGAGATTGTGGAGGCATTAGTTGTGATCTTTCTAGAATCATGAGAGTCAGGAATGACTCTGACTCAGGAGTCAGGACTGGAAAATTGTTAAAAAAGGAAGGAGGAAAAAGAGGGGAAACTATAGACTTCAGTGGTTGGTAAGATTTTATAGTCCATTATAAAAGACGAAGTTTCTGAGTACTTGGAAGCGCACAATAAAATAGGCCGAAGTCAGCATGGTTTTGCGAGGGGGAAATCTTGCCTGATAAATCTGTTGGGATTCTTAGACAATAGACAATAGACAATAGGTGCAGGAGGAGGCCATTCGGCCCTTCGAGCCAGCACCGCCATTCAATGTGATCATGGCTGATTATTCTCAATCAGTACCCCGTTCCTGCCTTCTCCCCATACCCCCTGACTCCGCTATCCTTAAGAGCTCTATCCAGCTCTCTCTTGAATGCATTCAGAGAATTGGCCTCCACTGCCTTCTGAGGCAGAGAATTCCACAGATTCACAACTCTCTGACTGAAAAAGTTTTTCCTCATCTCCGTTCTAAATGGCCTACCCCTTATTCTTAAACTGTGGCCCCTTTGAGGAAGTAAATAGGATAGACAAAGCAGCGGTGGATGTTGTTTGCTTGGATTGCCAGAACGCCTTTGATAAGGTGCCAATTGCAAGGCTGTGAAACAAAACCAGGGTATTAGAGGGAAGGTACTAGCATGAATAGGCTGAATGGCAGAAGGCAAAGAGTGGGAATAAACAGGGCAAGAAAAATCAGCGATATAATGCTGAGGCTTAATAAGGCAATCAGATGATTGTGGGCAGTTTTGGGCCCCATATCTGAGAAGGGCTAAGCTGGCTTTGGAGAGGCTCCAAGGGGGATTTGAGAGAATGACCCCGGGGATGATTGGGTTAATGTATGATCAGTGTTTGATAGCTCTGGGCCTGTACTCGCTGGAGTGTAGAAGGGTGAGGGGGGACCTCGTTGAAACTTACCGAATAGTGAAAGAGTGGATGTGGAGAGGATGGTTCCACCAGTGGGAGTGTCCAGGACCAGAGGGCACAGCCTAAGAATAAAAGGACTTACATTTAGAAAGGAGACAAGGAGGAATTTCTTTAGCTAGAGGGTGGTGAATCTGTGGAATTAATTGCTACAGATGGCTGTGGAGGCCAAGTCATTGGGTATTTTTAAAGCGGTGATTGACAGAATCTTGATTAGTACGGGTGTCAGGGGTTATGGGGAGAAGGCAGGAGAATGGGGTTGAAAGGGAAAAATAGATCAGCCATGAATGAATGGCAGAGTAGACTCGATTGGCTGAATGGCCAAATGCTGCTCCTTTGCCTAATGAATTAAGAAGGTGCTTGGCACCCGTTTTTTCATTGCAAAAGATATTGAGTACAAAAGTTACATTACCATGATGCAGCTGTGCAAGTCATTGGTGAAACCACATTTGAAGGACTGTAGATAGACATAAAGAACTGGAGTAACTCAGTGGGTCAGGCAGCATCTCTGGAGAAAAGGAATAGGTGACTTTTCGGGTCGGACTGAAGTAGGTCTGCAGAAGGGTCTCAACCCGAAACCTATTCCTTCTCTCCAGAGATGCTGCCTGTCCCATTGAGTTGCTCCAGCTTTTTGTGTTTATCTTCGGTTTAAACCAGCATCTGCAGTTCCTTCCTACACTTGAAGTCCTGTGCTCAGCTCTAGTTGCCGAGCTACAGCAAGGATTTCACAAGTTGGAAAGAGTGAAGAAGGGATTCAGCGGGATGTGGTCCAAGATTGCGCAATAGGGAGAGGGTGGATAGGTTGAGACTTTTGTCTTTGGTGAATGGGAGGCTGAAAGGTGACTTATTAGGGGAAAGAAGATCATGAGAGGCAATAAAAACGAATGCTCACAGTATTTTTCCCAGGGTCAAGGATTTCAAAATTAGAGGGTTTAGGTGAGAGGGGAGAGATTCAAGAGGGACCTCAGGGGTAGATTTGTTTCAGTCAGAGGGTAGTTCATATCTGGAATGAGCTGCCAGGGAAAGCTATAGAAGGAGGTACATTTATGATTTAAAAGACATTTAGATAGATATACTAGACCAAGTGGGCCCATACCTCCCCTGCATTGGTGCAGCACACTCTCCTCCCTCCTCCCTATCTCCCTCCCTCCCCCTCCCCCTCCCCCTCCCCCTCCCCCTCCCCCTCCCCCTCCCCCTCCCCCTCCCCCTCCCCCTCCCCCTCCCCCTCCCCCTCCCCCTCCCCCTCCCCCTCCCCCTCCCCCTCCCCCTCACCCTCACCCTCACCCTCCCCCTCACCCTCACCCTCCCCCTCACCCTCCCCCTCACCCTCACCCTCACCCTCCCCCTCACCCTCAACCTCAACCTCAACCTCAACCTCAACCTCCCCCTCACCCTCACCCTCCCTCTCGTTCCCCCTCTTCCATTAGCACCAAAGGGACGACGGTGAGTAAGGTGGGCCTAAAATTGTCGCGCTATCGTGTACCATTTTGGCTGTAGTTCAGGAACAAACATACAAACAAACAAGAGTTTTAGTATATAGAGGACATGAATAGGATGGGTTTAAGGGGCTATGGATCAAATCCAGGCAAATGGGACTTGCACAATCTGCCAACTTGGTCGGCATGTAGACGATGGGCTGAAGGGTTTGTTCCTGTGCTGTACAGATGTGTCTCTGCCGGGATAATCCACCTTTTTAAAGATATATCATTGTCTCTAGTGAGAAAATGACAGATAAAAATAGTTAAGTAGCTTAACTGTAAGTAGGCAAACATGGTAGCAGATGTGAGTGTTAATTCAATAAGTATTCAGAGTGAATAGGTCAAAATGGATGAATACATTATTGGTCACGTTTGCACAAGATAACTCAGAATTAAGCTTCTGTATTCTCTATCTGAGCTTTGCTAAAGATTTCCATCATCATTTTTAATTTTAAACCTGTGTGATAGGCAGTGCAAGCATCATTTAAATAAAACAGAGAATGCTATAAATACTCAGCAAGTCAGACTGAAAGAGGAACAGAGTTAACAGTCTTATGACAAAAGGTCTTGGACTCTTCTTTCCACCTGTGCTGCCTGACTTGCTGAGTGTTGCCTGTGATATCAATTTTTATAAAAAATTGCATTTATCTTAGCTTTTGCCAATTTAAGAGGACTGTGGAGGCCAAGTCAATGGACATTTTTAAGGCAGAGATAGATATATTTTTGATCAGTATAGGTGTCAGGGGTATGGGGAGCAGGTAGGAGAATGGGGTTAGGAGGGAAAGATTGATCAGCCATGATTGAATGGCAGATTAGGCTGATGGGCCGAATGGCCTACTTCTGCTCCTATTACTTATGACCTTATGAACAAGTGTATTTTTCTCTATTTGGAGAAGGCGATCCAGGCTGTTCAATGCCTGGAACTAGAGGACTCCCAGCACGGTTTATCAAACAGTGAGGCCAAGTTATATGAATTACTTATCGTTCTATCTTTGGGAAACGAACACCAAAAGTTAGTTTGTAAAAGCGAGGAGCTGCAGATACTGCTTTACAATAAAGGTCACAAAGTGTTGGAGTAACGGCAGGTCAGGTAGCATCTCGGGGGCAAATGGATAAGTGATGCTTTGGGTCAGAACCCTTCTTCAGAGTGATTGAGGTGAAGTGGGGATGGGTAAAGGGCCGGTCCCAGTTTGCCGATTTTTAAGGCGACTGCCGGCGACTAGGCTGTCGCCGCATGTGTGTCGCCGTGTGTCGCGGGCATGGTCGTTAGTAGTCTGCAATGAGTCCGTGCAGTTCTCGGGTTCAACATTTTTCGGCGACAGCTGGCTTGACGCCAATGATGGTAGCTTGTCGTCTGCTATCATGGGCGCTGTCGTAGCTTGTCGCCAGGTTGTCACCAGGTGTCTTTGGTTGTCGCCGGTGCTGATCCACCTTTTATAAGAATTTTGTTTGTTTGAATAAAGTAAATTTTGGACATTTTGACCAAAGATTGATGTTTGAAGTTATTGTATTTCAGAGTAGTCTCTCATGGCATCTCTTTCAAATATTTTAATTTCACTTATTTTGACCAATAAAACGAACTCAAACAAAATAAAACAAAAATCAAATAATTTAATTTCACACGCTGGTTAAACCGAAGACAGACACAAAAAGCTGTAGTCAGGCAGCGGGTCAGGCAGCATCTCTGGAGAAAAGGAATGGGTGACTTTTGAAGAAGGGTCTCGACCTGAAACATCACCAATTCCTTTTCTCCAGAGATGCTGCCTGGTGAGTTGAATCACTCCAGCTTTTGTGTCTGTCTCGGGTGTATAGGTTAATTGGCTTCAGTAGAATTGTAAATTGTCCCTAGTATGTAGGATAGTGCTAGTGTACGCGATGATCGCTGGGCGGCGCGGACTCTGTGAGCCGAAGGATCTGTTTCCACGCTGTAAATCTGAAGTCTACTTGTCCCAAAATGACCACTTTGCGTAAAGCGGGAAATCTCCATTCTTTCATGGATCAGGAAAGTATCGCGAATGAGCACCTTGTGTGGATCGACGTTGCTGTCGAATACTTTTTTCTCATGCGTGTTTGTCATGCAAGGTGGCCGAGCAGAGCACGGCACTCACTTGTGTAGGTGTGTAATGGTCGATTCTAGATGATCTTGGCATATATCCGCCCTCGGGAAATGAAACAAAGACATGCTGCATCCGTGATAATTTTGTCCACCCACAATTGCCAAATGGATGAATATTGTGTGAAATGGGAACTGTGTTTTCTCCTACAATCATCGTGCCTTTTTTGTGAGATGGATATACTGACTGGTATACTGACTGACTTATCGTGGGTCGCCGGTTGTCGTAGCTTGCCGTCGCCTAGGTGGTAGCTTGTCGTAGGCATTGTCGTGGTCATTGTCATAGACATTGTCGTAGGGTTAAAAAAATCAAAGGTTTTTCGGCGATCTGCTACGACTTTGACAGTCGCCGGCAGTCACCTTAAAAATCGCCGAAGTGGGACAGGCCCATAAGGAAGCTGGGAGAGCGGAGGGGCAGGACAGAGCCTGGCACCTGATAGATGGATGTAGGTGAGGGGGTTTTTGATAGGCAGATGGGTTAACAAGGACCAGAAATGAAAAGACGACACTTTAGTGATACAGCATGGAAACAGGCCCTTTGGCCCACTGAGTCTGCACTGACCAGCTGCACACGAGGGACAACTTTACAATTAATCTACAAAGCCGTCCATCTTTGGAGTGTAGGAGGAAACCGGAACACCTGGAGAAAAGTGCAGGAAGGAACTGCAGATACTGGTTTAAATTGAAGATAGACACAAAAACCAGGAGTAACAGCGGGTCAGACAGCATCTCTGGAGAAAAGCAATAGGTGAAGTTTCTGGTCGAGACCCCTTTTCAGACCACCTGGGGAAAACCCACACGGTCACAGGGGGACCTTACAAACAGCACCCCTAGTCAGGATCGAACCCAGGGCTCTGGCGCTGCAAAGCAGAAGCTCTACCGTCGCGTCACCGTGCCGCCCTTAACTAAACTTCAGTAAAGTTGTGAGATAATGATAGAAGAGTTGCGAATTGTGAAGCTAGAGGAAGGAATGTCAAGAGAAGCGGAGAGGAGAAATGGGTGCAAGCCTAGATGGGGCACAGGGAGGAGAGGGGTGAAGGAAATGGCGGGGGGGGGGGGGGGGGATTTTTTGAGAAATTGAGAGTACGGCACAGAGTCTTTGCAAGAGGCAGGGTGAGAGGAAGTATAGTACAGGTAACTGTGGGAGTCAGTGGGTTTGCAGTAGACATCAGGTAATAGTCTGTGATAGAGTCAGAGAGATCATGGAAGGAGAGAAAGGTGTCATAGTCATAGGGATACAACACAGAAAGGGGCCTTCAACCCGACTAGCCCATGCTGACCAAGAAGCCCTAGCCCTAGTCCTAGTCCTACCTACCCATGCTTGGCCCATATCCCTCTAAATCTTTCCTCTCCATGTTCCAGTCTAAATATCTTTAATATGTTGTTATGTTACGTACCTCAACCACCTCACCTGGCCAGATACCCACCACCCTTTGTGTCAGAGATAGTTCAAGTCCAAAAGTTAGTTTATTATTTTAGACAACTTTTTGCTCTGTGCAATAAAATATGTGAATGGTCCATGCTTTCAACACATATTTAAATGGGGCTCTGTTCCCTAAAATCTTCTTTTTGTGGAAGAATTATGAAAAATCACAAATTGCACCATGAATCTTGTTTCTGCTGGGGGACCGTTTCATCTGAGTGCTTTTTCCTCCTCTTAGTAGCAAGCATTTTGCGTGAAAGGAATTTGAACAATTTCAGTTTTGTTCAGTATCATTGTGCTGCATAATTTGCTGTATGCAAGCGAATCTCTCAGTAAACAACATACAGTATGCACCAAGATCGTCATTCAAACGTAAAGGAGTGCAGAGAAGTAAATGTTGCATTCCTTTAGAGAGACGTGAACAACATTGCTCGCAACAAGGTCACCTTTAGTTTTGGTCGTGAAACACTCAGAAGGTACATTTTGCTCTTTATGATATGAACATAAGATATAGTCAAAGCAATAACTTTCTTAAGTTCGTGCCAGTTCTGTTATACCTTTCGAACTTTAACCTTAAATCCAGTTTCCTTAACTTTTAAACAATAGACAATAGGTCAATAGGTGCAGGAGTAGGCCATTCGGCCCTTCAAGCCAGCACCACCATTCAATGTGATCATGGCTGATCATTCTCAACCAGTACCCCATTCCTGCCTTCTCCCTATACCCCCTGACTCCGCTATCCTTAAGAGCTCTATCTAGCTCTCTCTTGAATGCATTCAGAGACTTGGCCTCCACTGCCTTCTAAGGCAGAGAATTCCACAGATTCACAACTCTCTGACTGAAAAAGCTTTTCCTCATCTCCGTTCTAAATGGCCTACCCCTTATTCTTAAACTGTGGCCCCTGGTTCTGGACTCTCCCAACATTGGGAACATATTTCCTGCCTCTAACGATTATTAATAATCTTATATGTTTCGATAAGATAACCCCTTAATAATCTTATACGTATCTCTAGAAAAAAAAAATTGTAAAAAAAGATCCCCTCTCATCTTTCTAAATTCCAGTGTATACAAGCCTAGCCGCTCCAGTCTTTCAACATTTAGTGTGATTAATTGATCATGAATAGACTTAAAAGCTGATAATACGGCATATGATGTAGGATATTCATATGTCACCATTCACAGAACAAGAGAGATTATTCCATTTACTTCTAAGATATGAAATTTTATTTTCTATCAAATGTATTCCACGAGCCATTAGCTCAAGAGGTGTTTGTACTGGTTGACCCTAAACAGCTTGTTGGGTGGAAAGATTAAATGGTGCCATCTCCCCACGAAGCCCATGTGGTGGGTCTACCAAGCCTTGCCCCATCTGCCAATCTGTATTCCTGCATCTCAGAGTGCACAGGGCTGAAGCATTGATCAGCATAGTGGTGCAGTCTGGTGCACTGTGGTAGAGTTGCTGGCTTGCAGCGCTGACGTGCCAGGGACACGGGTTCCATCCCGACTACGGGTGCTGTCTGTACGGAGTTTGTACGTTTTCCTCATGACCACGTGAATTTTCCCAGAGATCTTTCCTTTCCTCCCAGACTCCAAGGACGTACAGGTTAGCAGGTTAATATGCTTGGTTTTAATGTAAATTAACCCTAGTTTGTGTATAAGAAAATAACTGCAGATGCTGGTACAAATCAAAGGTATTTATTCACAAAATGCTGGAGTAACTCAGCAGGTCAGGCAGCATCTCAGGAGAGAAGGAATGGGTGACGTTTCAGGTCGGGACCCTTCTTCAGACTGATGTCAGGGGGGGCGGGACAAAGGAAGGATATAGGTGGAGACAGGAAGTTAGAGGGAGAACTGGGAAGGGGGAGGGGAAGAGAGGGACAGAGGAACTATCTAAAGTTGGAGAAGTCGATGTTCATACCATTGGGGTGTAAGCTGCCCAGGCGAAATATGAGGTTTGTATAGGATAGTGTTAATGTGCGGGGATCGCTGGTCGGTGCAGACTCGGTGGGCTCTAGGGCCTGTTTTCGCACTCTATCTCTAAACTAAACTAAACTAAACATGTGGGTTAGAGACAGTCAAAGAATGTCAACTGAGTGGAATTATATTCCTTAACTGGTCCAAGATTTTGTTTCCAGTCCAGTCAATTTGGCTTATTGCCATGTGTACCAAGGTACAGTGAAAGGTTTTTGTCACGTGCTAACCAACCAGCAGAAACAATACTTGATTACAATCGAGCCATTCAGAGTGTGCGGATATATAATAATAATAATAATAATAAGCATTTATTTTATATAGCGCCTTATCGGGAGCTCAAAGCGCTTTACAAGAACAATCAACATAAAGACAAACAGACAAACTATCCTAACGGAAAAGCGGCGAATAAACAGCGCCAGCGTCCTCTCACGTCAGGGTCCGGCAGTAGACAACAAATAACGTTTAGTGCACGATAAAGCCAGTAAAGTCCGATCAAGGATAGTCTGAGGGGCCCCGATGAGTTCAGGACTGTTCACTGGTTGTGGTAGGATGGTTCAGTTGCCTGATAACATGTGGGAAGAAACGGAATCCTTGAATCCTGCAGACGGCTGATTCTTCGTCGAGTGTGTCTTTGTTGCACTGTCTCCCGGGCAGATACAGTCTTCCTCAGAAAGATTCACATTTCACATGATCTGCTTTATTGGTTATATAATTGTACCAAGACGTTTTACTCCGATTCTTTTGCATTAGAGGCCATAATGATTTCGTTTTGTCATAGCATCCTGTGCCGTACTAATCTGGAAACAAAGAAGTGCATTGGATGAACTCCAGAGTGTTATGGCAAACAGGGTGTGTCCAGTCTCCTGCAAGATCAATGATCTCCATGATTATCCAATTCCCATTGTTCAATACACTTTGAATTTGCTGATTAATGGACCTCTAATAGTATAGGAATGGGCAGTCCCAGCCGACAGCAGGTTGCTCTGTTCCTCAGTACCATCCTTAACTCACAAATGAACAATGTGTGTGCAAGAGGAACTCAGCTGTGACAGGTGTGAGCAGGTGGGATAGGAGTGTGAGCAGGTGTGATAGGAGTGTGAGCAGCTGTGATAGGTGTGAGCAGATGTGACAGGCGTGTGAGCAGCTGTAACAGGAGTGTGAGCAGGTGTGATAGGCATGTGAGCAGCTCTGAGTGTGAGCAGGTGTGATAGGAGTGAGCAGCTCTGAGTGTGAGCAGCTGTGATAGGAGTGAGCAGCTGTGACAGGAGTGTGAGCAGCTGTGATAGGAGTGTGAGCAGCTCTGAGTGTGAGCAGCTGTGATAGGAGTGGGAGCAGCTGATAGAAGTGTGAGCAGCTGTGACAGGTGTGAGCAGGTGTGACAGGCGTGTGAGCAGCTGTGATAGAAGTGTGAGCAGCTGTGATAGGAGTGTGAGCAGCTGTGACAGGTGTGAGCAGCTGTGATGGTAGTGTGAGCAGCTGTGACAGGTGTGAGCAGCTGTGATGGTAGTGTGAGCAGCTGTGACAGGTGTGAGCAGCTGTGATGGTAGTGTGAGCAGCTGTGACAGGTGTGAGCAGCTGTGATGGTAGTGTGAGCAGCTGTGATAGAAGTGTGAGCAGCTGTGATAGGACTGTGAGCAGCCGTGACAGGTGTGAGCAGCTGGGGAAGAGGTGGCTTTTCACTTCTTTGTTTATTATTTCCATTATCCAAACTAAGATTTATAATGTGACAACATTTCAAAATGATCTATTTTGGGATATGAATGCACCAAACTGTTAAACTGGATTATTTCCCCCTCGATCTTTCCTCAGTAAATATACTGAAGCAACACTCCACTCTTACTTCATCAAGTTTATTCGTCACCCTGGGGGAGAGCAGGCAGGTTCCTCAAAATGAGTGACTAACTGTTGTCACAGCTACAACAGAACCTGGCATTTTCCCACTCAACGCCGTAATTCCACACTAACTTACACAAACTGCTCCAAAGTACAGACACTTTTACCCCTCCAGCTCTGGCCAGAGAGCACTTCTATTCTTCAAAAAGGCAGTTCCCAACAAACCTGACTGCAAGACCTGCAAGCCACAATCTTAGAGTGGAGAATACTCCAATGTGCAATGATGTGATTTTGTTTAAATTGCATCCTGTTACAGGATAATTACAGGATGGAATTATTTATCTTTTCATATATTTTAAACATATTGTGTGCGTGCCAGTTCGTCGATTTATGTATTTTTAATGCAGTAAAGCAAACATTAGAAGAAAATGACTTGGTCTCGGCTCCAGAACATTATCATTTCCAGCTCAACAGAAGGTTACTGAATGAAAAGTTTGAATGTAAGTGTCTGTGCAAACAGAATGTTTTAGTGATAACCTCGTACTGATGTGGAGAATTTCAGTAAGCTTTCTATTCTTTCCATCATCACAAGCATAAAGCCAAAGCCCTAAACACATGGCCAGTCATAATAAACAACTTGGTCCATACCACATGAAAAGATTTACTTATTTACTTCTCTTGCATATGTAATGGTACCAATTTTATTTGTTCTTCGCCGTGGGGCGGCACGGTGGCGCAGCGGTAGAGTTGCTGCCTTACAGCGAATGCAGCGGCGGAGTCCCGGGTTCGATCCTGACTACGGGCGCCGTCTGTACGGAGTTTGTACGTTCTCCCCGTGACCTGCGTTGGTTTTCTCCAAGATCTTTGGTTTCCTCTCAGACTCCAAAGACGTACAGGATTGTAGGTTAATTGACTTGGTATGTGTAAATTGTCCCTTGTGTGTGTAGGATAGTGCTAGTGTGCAAGGATCGCTGGTTGGTGTGGACCCGGTGGGCCGAAGGGCCTGTTCCCACGCTGTACCTATCAAATCTTTACTCGTTCAGCTTAAACCTAAGTCCTCTAGTTCTTGATTTCCCTACTCTGGGTAAAAGAGTATCTGTACATCTACCCTATCTACTCCCCCTTGATGTTATGTACACCTCTGTAAGATCACCCTCATCGTCCTGCACTCCAGGGAATAAAGTCCTAGCCTGCCCAACCTCCCCCCATAGCTGAGATCCTTAAGGCTGGCAACATGTTGAGAAATCTTCTCTGGACTCTTACCAGCTTAGCAACATCTTTCCAACAGCAGGGTGGCCGAAACTGAACACAAAACTCCAAATGTGGGCTCATCAACGTGTAGTACAACTGTGACATAACCTCCCAACTTCTATACTCAATACCCTGATTGATGAACGTGCCTTCTTGATCTATCTGTGATGACACTTTCAATGAACTATGTACCTGCACTCCTAGATCCCTCTGTTCTACAACACTCCCCAGAACCCTGGTATGCATTGTGAAGGTCCTGCCCTGGTTCGACTTCCCAAAATGTAACACCTCACACTTATCTGCATTAAACTCCATTAACCATTCCTCAGCCCACTTGAGCAACTGATCAAGATCCTGCTGTAATTTTTGATAACCTTCTTTGCTAACTATAATACCACCCACAGTGGTGTCACTTGTAAACTTACATGTACGATCTCATACAAATTGTTGATATAAACCACAAACAGCAATGGGACACAAATTGCTGGAGTAACTCAACAGGCCAGGTAACATCTCTGGATTACATGGACAGGCGACCTTTCAGGTCAAGACCCTTCTTCAGAACCTTCAACATTGTTTCAACAGCAATGGGCCCAACATCCCCTTGAATATTAACACTTCCCACTCCTTGCTATCCTCCTTCACATTTTTAGTGAAGATCAATGCAAAGTACTCCATTAGTCGTGCGGCACGGTGTCGCAGCGGTAGAGTTGCTGCCTTACAGCGAATGCAGCGCTGGAGACCCAGGTTCGATCCTGACTACGGGTGCTGTCTGTACGGAGTTTGTACGTTCTCCCCGTGACCTGCTGGGTTTTCTCCGAGATCTTCGGTTTCCTCCCACACTCCAAAGACGTACAGGTTGTAGATTAATTGGCTGGGCAAATGTAAAAATTGTCCCTAGTGGGTATAGGATACCACGATAGGATAGTGTTAATGTGCGAGGATCGTTGGTCGGTGGGCCAAAAGGGCCTGTTTCCGCGCTGTATCTCTAAACTAAACTAAACTAGTACCTTGCCCACTTCTTTTGGTTCCATGTATAAACTCACTCCTATGTCCGAGTGTGGTCCCACCCTCATTTATATTCCTGCATTTGGCCCATATCTCTCTCAACCTTTTCTCTCCATGTACCTGTTTAACTGTGAAAATGTTACAGTTGTGTCCCTGCATCTACCATCTCCCCAGGCAGCTTGTTCGTTCTGCATGAAAAACCTGTCCCAAAGATCTCCTTTCAATCTTTTTCATCTTATTAAGAGCAAACTTATGGCCCATGGTTTTAGACTCACCCATCCTTGGAAAAAGACAGTGGCTATTTGCCTGAGTCCCTCGTAAATGTATAAACCTCGGTAAGGTTATAAACCTCAACGTGCATTACTCTGGGAAAAATAGATCCCGGCTATCCAGTCTCTCATTATAACTCAAGACCTCCAGCTTTGGGAACATCCTTGCGAATCTTTTCTGCACGTTCCCTAACTGAATCGCAGTCTTCCTGCAGCATGGCAATCACAACTGTGCACAACATTATAGGTGTGGTCTCACTAACCTCTTGCAAAGCTTTAATGTAACAGTCCAACACCGATGCTCAGTGCTCTGACCCATGAAAGCAACTATGCCATATGCTGCCAACACCACCCTGTCAATCTGTGTGATCACTTTCAGGATACCATGTATTATTCTCCGTGGGTTGTCACCTTGTCATGGTGGAGAAGCTCGTGTGGCCCTGAGATCCTGAGAGCGATGCCGTCTGGAGCTACGCTCCTGGTAGGGTCACCCATGGCGGTACGGTCGAGGGGGAGGTCCCTGATAAAGAGCAATCCAACCAAGACCTCAACGGTGGAACAGGCGGAGAATGATGGCCGACTTTAGTGGAGCGTCACAGCGGCTGGGAAGGTGGATGAAGGCTGCAGCAGAAAAGGGTCCCCGGTCGTCTTGGACTCCACGCCACTGGATCCTGACCCAGATCTGTCAAGGACCGTGTGTTGGCTGTCTGTGCACCAGTCTCCCCACATTAAACAAAGTCACGCACAGGCGTCCGACCCTATGGAGAGGACAGTCATACTCGCTTCCAGTGACCACCGATGATGATTATTCAGTCCGAAGGGTCTCAACCTGAAACCTCACCCATCCCTTCTCTCCAGAGATACTGCCTGTCCCCTGAGTTACTCCAGCTTTTTGTGTCTATCTTCGATTTAAACCAGCATCTGCAGTTCCTTCCTGCACAATATACCTTGTAATCCCTTGGTCTCTCTGTGTAACAGCACTCAAAGGGCCCTGCCATTCACTCTCTGTATCACTATGTAAAAAGCATCATTTCACACACGCCTGAGTTACATTCCATCATCCCTTTCCCCACTTTTTCAGTTGATCTAGATCCTGTTGTCACGTTTAACAACCTTCTTCTTTGTCCACTGTACCACCGATTGTAGTGTCATTTGCAAACTTATTATCAAGTCACTTATATTCTGATTCATATCATTAATATAAATGATGATAAACAAGGCCCCCAGCACCAATCTCTGTGGCGCACCTCTGGTCATTGTCCACAATTTGAATAACAACCCTCCACTATCGCTCTCTGCCTCCTTTCACAAGCCAACTTTGTGTCCATTTGGTTAGCCCACACATGCGAGCCCACCTTCCTACCAGGCGGGACCTTGTGGAAGGCCTTGTTAAAGTCCACAAAGACAAAGGCTACCACCACGCCTTCGTCAGAACTCTTGGACTTCAAAAATACTCAATCAAGGTTGTCAGACATGATTTCTTGTGCACAAAGCCATACTGACTATTCCTAATTCGCCAGTCTGAAGAAGGGTCTCGACCCAAAACGTCACCCATTCCTTCCATTACAGAGATGCTGCCTGTTCCGCTGAGTTACTCCAGCTTTTTGTGTCCATCTTCGGTTTAAACCAGCATCTGCATTTCCTTTTAACACATTCCTAATTTGCCCTTGTCTTTCTAAATGCAGATAGATCTCTGCTGTCAGAACTGCCTGCAGTATTACCAATGATGTTACACCCACTGGATTATGGTTCTGTGGCTTACCCTGGCAGCCCTTCTTGAATGATTACACAGCATTAGGTTCCACCCAGTCTTCTGGTACTTCATTTATGACTAACAAAGATCTCTTCCATGGCCCCAGCAATCCGCTCCGTTGATTTCAACAACGTGTTAGGATACATACGGTCAGGCACCAGATACTGAACCGCCCTTGTATGCCAGCACCTCCTCTTTCATAATGTTAAAATATTTCAGACATCTCCGTTTCCCTTCCTAAACATACTAGCTTCCATGACCTTCTTCACGGTATATGCAGACAAGAAGTATTTACTTAAACCCTTGCTCATCTCCTGTCAATCCACGTCTAGACAACCACACTGATCCTTCAGGGGACCCTCACATCCCTGGTTATCCCTTTCCTCAAAATACATAAAATATAAAACATAGAAAGTATATAACATAGGAAAAGACACTTTGGCCCACAATGCTGAACATAATGCCAAGATAACCTAATCTCATCCGACCGCACGTGACCCATCCGACCGCACGTGACCCGCACGTGACCCATCCGACCGCACGTGACCCGCACGTGACCCATCCGACCGCACGTGACCCATATCCCCCCTTTCCTATCTAAAAGCCTCGGAAATATTACTGTCATATCTTAACCCACCCATGGAAGTGCACCCACCCATTGGAAGAACAATTGCCCCACACATCTCCTTTACTCTGCCATTTTCACCTTAAAGCCATGCCTTCTACTATTTGACAATTCTACCCTGAGAAAAATGTTCTGGTTGTCTACACCAGGGGCCTCCAAACTTTTCAGCATGAGGGCCACATTATATATTTGCCACATTTTTGCGGGCCGAAGGAAAAAATAAAGAAATGTCAGTTTTATAAATTTAATGAACTCAAAAAAGAACAAGTAAAACAAATGGAAGAACATCAAGCCACATGGAGTATGCTCCAGCCAGCTCAGGTGTACTCCAGGAGTACACTTGAGTACACTCAAGCTAGCTTCCAGAATGCACTAGTACCACATGCAACACGTACGTTCTTACCTTGAAAAAAACACCAAAATGGTCAATTTTTGTGCTGTAAAAAATGGGGCATAAACTGGAGGATGTGGCGGAGGAAGAGGAACCAGGAGAAGGGCCGCCAAGCCCGCGGACGCAAGAAGCAGCCGGGAAGACGTCTGGCCAGCCGGCGGGAGAAGGGGAAACACGGCCGGGAAGGGAGGCAGGAGAGCAAGGCCGAGAAGCAGAGGGCCGCCGACCAGGGGAGAAGAAGAGGAGGAGGAGGAGGAAAGGACGGGGCTGAGGGAGCTGGGAGAGGAGCAGCGGGATGAACCCGAGCCGAGGGGCCTGGAGGTCTGGAGGGGCAGAAGCAGCGAGCGCTGGAGGTCGGTGGCCCGACTAAGGGCGAAGGGCCCAGGGAGGAAAGGCTCGAGGGCCTTGGAGGAGGAGGTGGTGGAAGGCGAGGAGCGGAGTGTCGAGCCCGAAAAAAAGGAGGAAGCGGAACTGGGGAGAGGCCGATCGGCAGCGGAGGCCGAGCAGCAGCGAGAGCTGGGTTGGGCGCTGGGCGCTGGGAGCCGAGGCGGAGGACCAGGCCACGGCCCCAGCCATGAGGTGTTGAGTGCCGACCAAGTGGAAGCGGAGCCTGACTGACGGAGAGGGCGAGCGGGGAGAAGGGCTGGAGGGCCAGCAGGAGCAGCAAGGGGCCGAAGAGCCACAGGAAGCGAGGCACAGAGCAGGGGCGCTGAGCCTGGAGGAGTGAGGGAACGTGGAGAGGTGTCGGGACACTCGGAGCCCCGGGAGGGTGCCAGGCTGATGGGAGACTTTGTGTACTTTGACGGCCTTCGTCACAATCCGCAACTCCAGCAATCCTGCTGTCGTCTGCAAACTTACTAACCCAACGAATTACATTTGTGTCCCAGTCATTTATATATATCAACGGAGGTCCCAGCAGATTTCCCTGCAGAATCCCACTGGTCACAGGTATCCAGCCTAAATAATGCCCTTCCACCACTACCCTCTGTTTACTATTAGTAAGTCAGTTCTGAACCCGTATGACCCATTCACTGCAAATCCCGTGCATCTTAATCTTCTGGATCCACCTATTATGTGGGACTTTATCAATACCTTCCTTGTTAAAAGCCACGTAGACAACATCTGCCTCATTGATCACCTTCCTCACCTCCTCAAAAGCCTTGATGCGGTTTGTAAGGAATGAGTTGCTGTGTACAAAGCTACGCTGACTCTCCCTAATTAACCCATTCTCTTCCAAATGTGAGTAAAGCCTGTCCTGAAGAATGTTCTCCAATAGCTTCCCTACCACTGACATGAGACGCAACACTGTAATTCACAGGAGTCTCTCTATTTCCCTTCTTAAATAAAGACACAACATTGGCTACCTGCCATCCCCCCGGGACCTTGCCTGTGGCTAGCGATGACACAAAGATTCTTGCCAAGGCTTCTGCAATCTCCTCTCTTGCTTCTCTTAACAACCTGGGGTAGATCCCATCAAGCCCAGGGGGTTTATTTATCTATCTTAATACTCTTCAAGCATCCCAATTCATCGCTGTCTTATTTCAAACTTCCCCCTGCATATTAGTCACAAATGCAGTTGTAACTCTGCAGTGCAGGAGGAAGTGGATCGGTGAGGTTTTGGGTAGGGACCCTTCTTCAGACATGCACATTAGTATTCTCCACACTGATCTCACTGTCCTCCTTGTCCTTCTCCTTGGTGAATAAAATAAGTACTCATATAGTACCTCACCTTCATCCTCTGACTCCAAGCACAAAGTTCCTCCTTTGGCCTCGAGTGGTCCTACCTTCTCCCTCGTTACTCTCTTGTTTTTATGTCCATATAAAATGCCGTGGGATTTCCTTTAATCTGACTCACCAAATCCAATCCAAGCCCCGATTGGCCCTTCTAATCACCCACTTGAATTCTTTCCTACTTATTTTATGTTTCATAAAGGCCTGTCTCATCTCATCTTCCAAAGCCTTACATACATTCCCTTTTACATTTTGACCATATTTACAACCTTTTTGATCATCAAAGGTTCCCTAATTTTGCCATCTTTATCTCCTCCCCTTACTGGGACTTGCTCGTCCTGAACGCTGATCAACTGACCTTTAAAGGACTCTCACGAATCAAATGCCGACGCACCCAATAGCAACTGCTCCTAATTTACTCTCTCTAGCTCCTGCCTAATAACATTGTAATCTGCCTTACACCAATTTAGCACCTTACCACAAGGTCCACACTTGTCCCTATTTAAAACAATCTTGAAACCTATGGATGTCTGAAGAAGGGTCTGGACCTGAAACGTCACCCATTCCTTCTCCCCAGAGATGCTGCCTGTCCCGCCGAGTTACTCCAGCTTTTTGTGTCTCTTCGGTTGGAACCTATGGAGTTGTGAACACCATTCCCAAAATGGTCGCTCTGAATCTCCAGTCACCTGGCCAGGCTCATTTCCCAACCGACCCAGTATGGTCTCACCTTGAACTGAACATGAGTATGCACATATTGTTTTAGGAGGTCCACTTGGATACACCTAGCAAATTCTGCCCCGTCAAAGACTCTGTTGCTTTTGCATCCTTCTGTATATTGGTTCAGAAAGCTTTCTTGGATACACATCTGCCACTAACTAATCCTTTAGGAATATGATAATCCCAGTCAAGGGAAGTTAAAATCTTTTACTATTACACCCCTATTAGTCCTGCACCTATCTGCAATAACCCAGACTATATGCTCTTATAATTCCTGCTGATTGTCGGGAGCCTATAATATAAACTGATCAAAGCAATCACCACATTATTTCTAAATTCTACCCATATTGCCTCTCCGGGCATTCTCACCTGAATATCCTTCTCTGCTGCGATGCTTTACCTGACCTATATATCTCTAATAATTATTTTATAATTCTAATGTAAATTATGAGGGGCGTAGGGAGGCAGTCAGAACCTTTGGCCCAGAATGGAAAAATCACATGCGAGAGGATGTAATTTAAGGTCAGAGGAGCAAAATTGAGCAGAGATGTGCTGGTCAATGTTTTCCACAGAAGGAGGTGAGAGCTGGAGCATGTTGCCTGGGGTGGTGGATGAGGCAGACAATATGGTGGCATTTGTGACTTTTGGATAGGCATATGGATATGCAGGATATGGAGGGATGTGGATTATGTGCAGGCAAATAAGAGGTGGTCTTTGCATCATGATCAGGGATAGACATCGTGGGCCAAAGGGCCACTTCGTTCTAAGTTCTATAATATACAGTCATGTGAATTTTCCCCGTTCCTGCAGAATTCCACGTTTTTAAAATCCATTTTCCGTGCTTTTTGCATGATTTCCGCGTTTTTCACTTTGCCAAAATCGCGTTTACCAACGGAGAAATCGGATCGGAAAAGAAGAGAAAATAAATGATGTAATGAAGACTACGGTTCCGCTAGTGGTCGCTAGGGATTCCACGAGAAATCACCCTCTCGTCCTGGAAGTCTCCCCGAAAATGTGGCACCCAGGCTGGGCAAGGCAGCCAATCTCGACCTCATCGGGACTTCCGTGGCCGACCGGTGGGTTGAATTTGCAACCTGCGGCCGGGGCTCTGGAACTCCAGCCCAGCTGGAGCCAGCACATCTATCCACATAGCCGACTTCCTTGGCCGGCTGGATAAACCAGCAAAGCTCTGGAACCAAGAGTGCCAGAAAATCAGTGGTGGAACTGTAATGAGTAAATATTAAATTTAAGTGCGAGATTATATAACTAAATTAATTAAGACGGGGTTAAAATATAAAACACAGCAGAAAAGCAAATTACCAACTTTTTGGGCTGTTTATCAATTTATGTGCGAATTCACTTAAATGTTATTAGTGTACAGTGACATATTCACATTATTTTGTAATAGACAATAGACAATAGGTGCAGGAGGAGGCCATTGGGCCCTTTGAGCCAGCACCTCCATTCAATGTGATCATGGCTGATCATTCTCAATCAGTACCCCGTTCCTGCCTTCTCCCCATACCCCCTGACTCCGCTATCCTTAAGAGCTCTATCTAGCTCTCTCTTGAATGCATTCAGAGAATTGGCCTCCACTGCCTTCTGAGGCAGAGAATTCCACAGATTTACATGGAACACAGATTAATGTCCGTTTTTACTTTGAAATGCCCTAAAAGAGGCTTGAAACGGGTAATTTTGTTTGTAAATGTCCCATTTTTTTGACCCACGCTGTACGCCTCGCGCAAGTGCTCGGCTCTTTTACTCATTTTTTTTTTTACCTCACTCACATGCCTGAATATAGCAAGTCATACTCTTCTCTTCCACCTCTATCATGCCTGTAGCATCTGTGCCTGAAACATTGAGCTGCCAGTCCTGCCCATCCCTCAACCACGATGGCACCAATTTTACAATCCCTTGTGCCTGTCCATTACCTGAATTTATCTGCCGTACGCAGTCCCAGGTTGAGACCGAAGTCGGGAGCACCAGGCAGCACGAGGTTCGACAAGCCCTGACCCGGGAGCTGAGAAACCCCCTCCCCCGATGCAGGAGCTGTATCTCCCCGACGAGGAAGGCCCTTCGCCGTCTACGGGAGTCAAGATCATCCCGTCAACTGAAGCTTAGAGGTCCCCGACCGCTGGAGGACAAAGAAGGGAGAGATTGAACTTTTTTTTGCATTCCATCACAGTGAGGAATGTAGAGGAGTCACTGTGGTAGATGTTCATGTTAAAATGTATTTTGTGTCTCCTGTTGCTTTTTATGTAATGACAATACAATACAATACAATACAATACAATATATCTTTATTGTCATTGTACCCAGGGGTACAACGAAATTGGGAATGCGCCTCCCATACGATGCAATAATTTAGGTAATTTAGACAGCAGCAACCCAACGAAATGAACAGTTGTAACAGTTTTGGACAGGGTAAAGTGCAAGTTGATCTATGCGTTGTGGCCATCCGGCTCAGCAGGACCGGTTCATAGCAGCTATGGCCCTGGGGATGAAGCTGTTCCTGAGTCTGGAGGTGCGGGCATAGAAGGCCTTGTATCGTCTGCCCGATGGAAGGAGTTCGAACAGACTGTTGCAGGGGTGTGAAGAGTCTTTGTGGATGCTGGTGGCTTTTCTGAGGCATCGTGTGTTGTAGATGCCCTCCAAGTCTGGTAGCTGTGTTCCGATGGCCCTCTGAGCTCTAAGGACTACCCGCTGTAGAGCTTTCCTTTCTGCCTCCGTGCAGCTGAGGTACCACACAGGGATTCCATGCGTTAGGATGCTCTCTATGGTGCAGCGGTAGAATGTCGTCAGCAGCTGTTGAGGTAGACCAGACTTTTTCAGTGTTCTTAAGTAGAACAGTCTTTGTTGTGCCTTCTTGACCAGCGCAGCAGTGTTATTGGACCATGTTAGGTCCTCCGAAATGTGAGTGCCCAGAAACTTGAAGCTGGACACTCTCTCCACACTGACCCCGTTGATAGAGATCGGGGCATATTCCCCGTTATGTGACCTACGGAAGTTGATGATCAGCTCCTTGGTCTTGGTGGTATTTAGGGACAGGTTGTTATCCGAGCACCAGTCCGCCAGGTTCTGCACCTCCGCTCTATAGTTTGTTTCATCCCCGTTGGTGATCAGCCCGATCACCGTTGTGTCATCTGCAAACTTGACAATGGTGTTGGTGTCGAATGCAGGAACACAGTCGTGTGTGAAGAGGGAGTAGAGCATGGGGCTCAGAACACAGCCCTGTGGTGTGCCGGTACTCAGGGTGATAGTGGAGGACAGGTGCGGGCCCATTCTCACTGCCTGCGGTCGTTCCAGCAGGAAGTCCAGGATCCAGTCACATAATGACGAGCTAAGGCCTAGCTGGTGGAGTTTGGTGATGAGCTTGGTGGGGATGACCGTGTTGAAGGCGGAGCTATAGTCTATGAATAGCATCCTCACGTACGTGCCCTGTCTCTCTAGGTGAGTCAGGACAGTGTGAAGAGCCAGAGAGATGGCGTCCTCTGTAGATCTATTTGCCCTGTATGCAAATTGATGTGGGTCCAGTGAGTCAGGGATGCTGGATTTGATGTGTGAGAGGACCAGCCTCTCAAAGCACTTCATGACTATCGGCGTTAGGGCAACCGGGCGGTAGTCGTTCAGGTTGGAGATCTTTGCTTTTTTCGGCACCGGAACTATGATAGCCGACTGTACGGTAAATGGAGTTCCTCATATGTTGCAAAACATACTTGGCTAATAAAGTACAATTTTGAATTGTGAATTACCTATCATTTAAAATAAATCCATTTTGACCTGTCGGACTGACCGCCTCCACCCCTGTCCTGCCATTGTCTGTCCTGCCCACTGTTCATGTTGCTTCTGTGCGTGCTGCAACTTTGTCAGGCTGCTACACCACCACCTTGCGTCTCATCTCCGACAGACTAGTTTCACCCTTCCTGAGTAACTGTAGCAAATCTCCCACCAGAGTATTGGTTCCCCTGCAGGTAAGATGCAACCTCACCCTCTTGTACAGGTCAACCTGCCTCAGAACAGATCCCAGTGGTCCAAGAACTGGAGTCCATCCCTTGTGCACCAACTCTTTTGCAATGTTCTTATCCTCTTATTCCTACCTTCCACCATCCATGTTGTTGATTTAAACCACAAGCAGCAATGGGCCCAGCACCAATCCCTGAGGCACCATGGCCCTCTGCTCTCTGCTTCCTTGCTTAAAGCCAATTCTCTATCCAGTTGGCCAGCTCTCCCAGTATCCCAGGCGATCTAACCTTCCAGAGCAGCCTACCATGCAGAAGCTTATGAAATGCCTTGTTGAAGCCCATTATAGGCAGTGTCTACAGTTTTGTCCTTGTCAATCTTTTGGTTAATTCTGCAAAAAAATCTCAGATTTGTAAGACTTGATCTCCCATGTAAAACATCATGCTGACTAATCATCCCTAACCAGCCTCTGACTATCCAAATGCATAATGTCTTATCCTGCAGAATTCCTTCCAGGGGGCGGCACAATTCCATCCAAGAATGCAAGAAATTCCAAACAGTAGCCCTGACCATCACACAAACTAGCGTCCCACCCACTGAATCCATCTACACCACGCTGCCAACATAATCAAGGACCAGTCTCACCCTGGTCATTCCCTCTTCTCCCCTCTCCCATCAGATAAGAGGAGCAAAAGTTTGAAAACATACCCCCAGATTTAGGAACTGTTTTTTCCCCAGAGTCCACTCATCAGCGAGAGTGTGGTCCTACCCTTCCATCTACCTCATTGGAAACCTTTGAACTATCTTTAATCGGACATTATCGGACTGTATTTTTGGACTAAACCTTGTATCCTGTATTCTTTCTCTGTGCCCTCTGTGGAGGGCTTTAGATTTTTTTTTTAGATTTAGAGATACAGCGCGGAAACAGGCCCTTCGGCCCACCGGGTCCGTGCCGCCCAGCAATACCCGCACATTAACACTATCCTCACACGCTAGGGACAATTGTTTTTACATTTTTACATTTGCCCAGCCAATTAACCTACATACCTGCACGTCTTTGGAGTGTGGGAGGAAACCGAAGATCTCGGAGAAACCCCACGCAGGTCACGGGGAGAACGTACAAACTCCGTACAGACGGCGCCCGTAGTCAAGATCGAACCTGAGTCTCCGGCGCTGCATTCGCTGTAAGGCAGCAACTCTACCGCTGCGCCACCGTGCTGGCTTGATTGTGTAATCTTTGGAGAGTCTTTTATGACTGGATAATACTGAAGCTTTTCACTGTATCTTGCTACACATGACAACAATAACTAAACTAAGCAGTAAGAATATTTTCTAGGTGAACCTTTTCGTTTAATTTTTACACTTACAGCTGCCAGTTTGCATGTCATGATGAATAGTTGATGAGATGTTGTTCAGTCCAGCTGTGGGTCATTGCAGGAATTAAATCGGAAGCAGATGGGAATGGTCTTTATTACTATTGACTTACACCCAAAGCAGGTTTTTGGGCTGCATTCACCTCATGAGTCTTGGCACTGTGGTTAACACGCATTTATGTTTATTATTCACTGGTCCATAAAGGCAAAATATGTTTCCAGGAAAGGAGAATGCCAGAGTTCAGTCTGAAGAAGGGTCTCGACCCGAAACGTCACCCGTTCCTTCCATCCAGAGATGCTGCCTGTCCCTCTGAGTTACTCCAGCATATTGTGTCGATCTTCAGGTAGACAGCATAGTTAAAAAGACCTTTAGCACTGTGGCCTTCATCAGAAAGGGCATTGCATGTAGAAAGAATGCAGAAATGATTGACAAGGTTGTTGTCAGGACTCAAGGAGCTGAGGTGTAGAGACAGGTTGGGCAGTCTCGGACTGTATTCCTTGGAGAATATGAGGAGTGATCTTATAGATGTTTAAAATCACGAGGGGCATAGACAGAGTGAATGCACAGATTTTCTCGCATGGCTGGGGAATTAAGAACTCAAATGATTGAAGAAGGCAAATAATTGTTTCAATGTGAAATGTGATTTTCTGTATTTAACATTGGTTTATGTTTGCAATGTTTACAGCTGTGTTAGCGTGGAAGAGGATGAGGCTCCAGACATTGACATCTATCACTGCCCGAACTGTGAGAAAATTCATGGCCAGTCAACGAGTAAGTTGTTATGCGTTTGGATTCTGCTACAAGTTTAAAGCATATCTTGTTGATGGTGCTTTTATGCTCATTCTAATAGCTATTAATTTTGACCTGCTGAGTTACTCCAGCATTTTGTGAATAAATCTAATAGCTATTAAAACTTTTAATATCATACTTGTTATTTGTTGTGTCTAACAGAAGTGGGAACATTTTTCCAGTTCCATGCATGTTACATGTGTGAAGAAATGTTAACCTTGCAAAGAATTTGATTATTCTTGTCAGGGTAAAGTTTGAATATTATTTCAAGGGATTGATTTTTCCATAAAGGGCTCGCCGCAGTTCATAATGCTATATGTTTACAAGAAGAGGCATAAGGCATACAACTCTTACTTATTTGTTTCCACTACAGCTAATACTCCAAAGACGTACAGGTATGTAGGTTAATTGGCTGGGTAAATGTAAAAATTGTCCCTAGTGGGTGTAGGATAGTGTTAATGTACGGGGATCGCTGGGCGGCACGGACTTGGTGGGCCGAAAAGGCCTGTTTCCGGCTACATATATGATATGATATGATGATAATAGAAGTAAATGGGTAAAAGGTGGTTGATATTCCTGCATGTTCTTGGTACCAGTGATCAGGATATTGTCATACTGCAGAAGGACAATGGAAATACAGCATGGAAACAGGCCCCTCAGCCCAACTTGCTCACACTGGCCAACATGTCCCAGCTACACTAGTCCCAACTGGCATTTGGTATTTGGCTTGAGAATAGGAATAAAGGTCCTTCAGAGACTCTCATATCTGATGAAGCTTTAAGACTCCGTTTTACAAGGGTAAATAAAACAGCTACATCTGTAACAGTTATGACTACACCCAAAGATGATTAATGATAATCTCTGAAATTTTCTAAACAAAAAACATCTAGATGACTCTCCTAATCCTTTAATTCAGAGTCTGGGATAATATAAAATTTACACAGTCTGTTCTTATACATGTTTTAATTTAATATATTATTCATTGTAAGTTTATGTTGAATGTTTTAGTTACATTCAATAGCGACTTCTCTCCAGAAACATTCTTCGAAAGCATTATTTTTGAGTAATATATGTGGAAATGTAATCTTATGGCATTGCGAGGGGCAATTTTTTCTGATAACGGTGTGCCAAAAAAACTGGGCGATCGTTTAGCTGAACACCTTCGCTCAGCCCGCCTGAACCAACCTGATCTCCCAATTGCCGAACTCTTTAATTCCCTTTGCCATCCCACACTGACCTTTCTGTCCTAGGCCTCCTCTATTGTCAGAGTGAGGCTAAATGCAAATTGGAGGAACAGTTCATATTTTGCTTGGGCAGCTTACAGCTCAGTGGTATGAATATTGATTTCTCTAACTTCAGGTAGCCCCGGCATTCCCTCTCTCTCCATCCCTCCCCCACCCAAGTCACACACCTTTCATTCTCACCTTGCCACAGCTAACAATGTCCTGGTTCCTTTACCATCGTTACTTTTTTGCATATCTTTCATTCATTTGTTCAATATCTCTCCACATCATCGTCTATATCTCTCGTTTCCCTTTCCTGTGACTTTCAGTCTGAAGAAGGGTCTCGCCCCGAAACGTCACCCATTCCTTCTCTCCAGAGATGGTGCCTGTCCCGCTGAGTTACTCCAGCATTTTGTGTCTATCCTACCTATTTCTCCCCTCCTACTTCCTCCTCCCCTTTCCAGCTTTCCTTGCTCCCCCCCTCCCCCAATGATATCAGTCTGAACAAGGGTCTTGACTTGAAACATCACCTATCCGTGTTCTCCAGAGATGTGGGTGCCCCTCTGCCTTACTCCTGCACTTTGTGTCCGTTAGTGCATTAACCAACATTGGCAGTTCTTTGTTGCTTCTAGTTTAAACCCACCCATGTAGCACAAGCAAACCTACCTGCCTGCCAGGATGTTGGTTCACCATCAGGTGTCTCCTGTCTCTATTGTACAGATCACCTCTGACCCAGAAGAGATCCCAATGATCCAAAAATCAGAATCCCTGCCCCCTGCACCAAGTCCTCATCCACGCATTCTTCTGTCCTTCCCTCACTAGCACGTGGCACCAAGAGTAACCCTGACATCACTCTCCTGGAAGGCCTGCATGTTAATCTTTTGCATATCTCCCAATATTCATTTAGTAGGATCTCATCCCTTGTCCTACCCATGTCATTTGTGCCACTTCTGGCTGCTCCCCTTTGAGAAAGTCATGCAGCTGATCTGAGTCACCCTGGGCCCTGGCACCAGGGAGGCAACACACATCCTGGAGTCTCATTTGCTGCCACTGGGTCTCCTGTCTGTGCCCTGAACTAATGAGTCTCCGACCACTGTGGCTCTGCCTGACTCCATCGCCCTTCATCTGCACCTGCTTTCAGCTTGTCCATCTGAAACTCGCCTCAGCTCACTCGTGAGCCTTTTGTTTGGCAAGCATGAATAACATGATGATGCATGTTCCAGAGGACCTCCTGCTTCTGAAGTTTCCCTCTCCTGCATTTGGAGTATCGCATGGAGGTGGAAGGTTTGGAGAGAGTGCAGAGGAGGTTCACCTGAACGATGCAAGGATGAGAGGCTATTGGCTGCATTAGGACGTTGCACAGACTTGGATTGTTTTCCCTGGAACGCAAGAGGTTGTGTGTAGAATGAACCGCCGGCCAATGGGTTTTGAGGCATTTGTGTGAACTTGAGCGATAGGATGTGTGTATATACTTCAGAATTCATTATGCTATTGCCATCAGCAGTTACGTAGAAACATAGAAACATAGAAAATAGGTGCAGGAGGATGCCATTTGGCCCTTCGAGCCAGCACCACCATTCATTGTGATCATGGCTGATCATCCACAATGATCACCTGGTGTGCCTGCGCTGCCCCAGCAGCTGCGGCTTGCCTGCAGTCCGTTTGTCTTTTGTGTTTTTTGTTGTTTTTTGTCTTAATTGTAGCGTTTAGATGTGATGTAGTGTTTGTGGTTGTGTGTTATGTGTGTGGGGGGTGGGGGGGAACTGTAAAATTGTCTCTTCCATATGGAGACGGGACCTTTGTTTCTGGGTGGTGTCTCCGTTCCCGCTGCGGCCTACCATCAGCCAAACACCTGGAGCTGGCGGCCTCCAGCTGGGACCACCTGGGGCTCTGGTTCGTAGAGCCCGCGAACCGGACTTACCATCTGCGGAGCCGGCTGCCTTCGGAGGCTGTGGTGGCGCTGCGGGAGCGGCTGTGACTCGTCTCTGGAGGCTTCTTCGGCCACGGGCCGCGTGGACATCGGAAGCTCGCAGGCCTCTGGGTGGGGGCCGACATCGGGAGCTCCGGCAGCGGCAGTGTCTTCACCCGCCCCGAATCGCGGGGCATGGGTCGGCCCCTTTCACCTTTCACCGTCCGGCGCGGCCTGGAATAGGCCGCGGGATTTTCTCCGCCCGGCAGAGGCTTCAATGTCGGGAGCCCCGACCGCCCCGACGTGGCAACTTCAACAGCCTGACCGCGGGAGAAGACGGCAGGGGAAGAGAAAAGACATTGTGGCCTTCCATCACAGCGTGGAGGTGACTGGAGGAGACTCACTGTGATGGATGTTTATTTTTGTTTGGTGTTGGTTTATGATTGTTTTGTTGGTTTGTGATTGTGTGTGTCATTGCTTATTTTTATTGGTCTTATTGTTGGACTGTGGGTAATTTTTCATTTCACTGCACATTTATGTATGTGACAAATAAATTGACTGTTGACTATTGACTATTGAATTAGTAACCCGTGCCTGCCTCCTCCCCATATCCCTTGATTCCACTAGCCCCTAGAGCTCTATCTAACTCTCTCCAAAAGTATACAAAAGTATACAAAAGTATACAGACGTATACAAAATGATGGGAGGCATAGATAGTCAGTATGGTGCTGAGTTACTTCAGTAGTGTGTATATTTTATTTAGTAAATCAGCAACTGCAGTTCCTTGCATCTCATTTCAATGGAAGTCATTGGTTCATAATTTTTGTGCGTGTAAATTGCTGTGCAATGCTTCTGTTAATATTGTGTAGCTGTAGATTTGAAGAGAGTTCAATTCTGCTCGTACTGGTGGATTCTCTGCTGCCTGGAGAATCAAGATTACAAATTATTGCCCAGAGCTGCAGCATGTAGCAGATAAAGAATATAGCAGACAGTTAATTACCGGCTAATTTAACTTGCCTTGCATATTACTATATGAATCAAAATAAAGAGACAACTTTGTAAATTAATGTCATACAGCGTGGAAACAGGCCCTTCAGCCCGACTTGACATCATGCCCATCTACACGAGTCCTATCTGCCTGCATTTGGCCCATACTCTAAACCTATCCCATCCACATACTATCCTGTCCAAGTGTTTTTAAAATGTTGTGATAGTAGGTGCCTCAGCTACCACCTCTGGCAGTTCGTTCCATATACCTACCAACTTTTGTGTAAAAAAAGTTGCTCCTCAGGTTCCTATTAAACATAAACCTACATTAAACCTATGTTCTTTGGTTCTCGATTCCCCTACTCTGGTTAAAAATCTGTGCATTTATCCTATCTATTCCTAAAATGATCTTATACACCTCTATAAATTCTCCCCTCATCCTCCTGCTCTCCAAGGATTAAAGTCCTAGCCTACTCAACATCTCCCTTTTGAGAAAAAAATAGTTCAGACAAATGTGGGTCCCTTGAAGACAGAAACAGGGGAATTTATTATGGGGAACAAGGAAATGGCAGACGAATTGAACCGGTACTTTGGATCCTTCTTCACTAAGCGAGACACAAACAATCTCCCAGATGTTCTAGTGGCCAGAGGACCTAGGGTGACGGAGGAACTGAAGGAAATCCACATTAGTCAGGAAATGGTGTTGGGCAGACTGATGGGACTGAAGGCTAATAAATCCCCAGAGCCTAATGGTCTGCATCCCAGAGTACTCAGGGAGGTGGCTCTAGAAATCGTAGACGCATTGGTGATCATTTTCCAATGTTTTATAGATTCTGGATCAGTTGCTGTGGATTGGAGGATAGCTAATGTTGTCCCACTTTTCAAGAAAGGAGGGAGAGAGAAAACAGGAAATTGTAGACCAGTTAGCCTGACGTCAGTGGTGGGGAAGATGCTGGAGTCAATTATAAAAGATGAAATAGCAGCACATTTGGACAGCAGTAACAGGATTGGTCCAAGTCAGCATGGATTTACGAAGGGGAAATCATGCTTGACTAATCTTCTGGAAGTTTTTGAGGATGTAACCATGAAAATGGACAAGGGAGAGCCAGTGGATGTAGTGTACCTGGACTTTCAGAAAGCCTTTGATAAGGTCCCACACAGGAGATTAATGGGCAAAAATATGGTACTGGGGTTAGGGTACTGACATGGATAGAAAATTGGTTGGCAGACAGGAAACAAAGAGTAGGGATTAACGGGTCCCTTTCAGAATGGCAGGCAGTGACTAGTGGGGTACCGCAAGGCTCGGTGATGGGACCGCAGCTATTTACAATATATATTAATGATTTAGATGAAGGAATTAAAAGTAACATTAGCAAATTTGCAGATAACAGAAAGCTGGGTTGCAGTGTGAACTGTGAAGAGGATTCTATGAGGATGCAGGGTGACTTGGACAGGTTGGGGGAGTGGCATGGCAGTGGCACTGCAGATGCATGGCAGATGCAGTATAATGTGGATAAATGTGAGGTTATGCACTTTGGAGGCAAGAACGGGAAGGCAGATTATTATCTGAATGGTGTCAGGTTAAGAAAAGGGGAAGTGCAACGAGACCTGGGTGTCCTTGTGTACCAGTCACTATAAGTAAGCATGCAGGTACAGCAGGCAGTGAAGAAAGCTAATGGCATGTTAGACCTCATAAAGAGAGGAGTTGAGTATAGGAACAAAGAGGTTCATCTGCAGTTGTACAGGGCCCTGGTGAGACTGCACCTGGACTATTGTGTGCAGTTTTGGTCTCCTAATTTGAGGAAGGACCTTCTTGCTATTGAGGGAGTGCAGCGTAGGTTCACGAGGTTAATTCCCAGGATGGCGGGACTGTCATATGATGAAAGAATGGGTTGACTGGGCTTGTATACACTGGAATTTAGAAGGATGAGAGGGAATCTTAAAAGCATATAAAATTATGAAGAGATTGGACATGCTAGATGCAGGAAACATGTTGCTGATGTTGGGGGAGTCCAGAATCCAGGGGCCACAGTTTAAGAATAAGGGGTAGGCCATTTAGAATTGAGATGAGGAAAAACCTTTTCACACAGAGAGTTGTGAATTTGTGGAACTCTCTGCTTCAGAAGTCAGTGGAGGCCGATTCACTGGATGCATTCAAAAGAGAGTTCGATAGAGCTCTTAGGGCTAGCAGAATCAAATTGTACGGGGAGAAGGCAGGAACGGGGTACTGATTGTGGATGATCAGCCATGATCACATTGAATGGCGGTGCTGGCTCGAAGGGCCAAATGGCCTCCTCCTGTACCTATTGTCTATGTATCCATGTAACATCCTTGTAAACCTTTTCTGCACCCTTTCTAGCTTATCTGAACACAATATTCTAAATGTGTCCTCACCAATGTCTTGTGCAACTATAACATGACATGCCAACTTCTGTACTCAGTACCCTGAATAATGAAGACTGTTTGTCATCTGTATCAATGATTTAGATGAGAAGGTACAATGCATGATGAGTAAGCTTGCCGATGACACCAGACTGAGTGGCATTGTATCGATCTACTCGTGATGCCACTTTCAAGGAACTATGCACCTGCATTGCTAGAGCCCTCTGCTCTACAACACTCCCCAGAGCCCTGCCATTAACAGTGTAGACCCTGCCCTGTTTAGACTTTCCAAAATGTAACACCTCACACTTATCTGCATGAAACTCCATTAATCATTCCTCAGCCCATTTGCCCAACTGATCAAGATCCCCTTGCAATTCTTCTGACAATCATCGTCGCTATACAATACCACACACTAAAAACAGAGGAGAAATACTCATTGAGGACCTTGTGGCTCCATCCAGAATTAACCTTATGGATTTGAGAGAGGCCTATACTCTCTCTGGCTATCCTTGCTCCCTAACATCTCTGGATTATCCTTAATGTGATCTGCCAGAGCTATGTCCTGCCCCCTTTTTTGCCCTCCTGATGTTCCTTCTTCAGCATTATCCTCACTTCCCAAAACTCCTCCAGGGATGCACTTGATCCCAGCTGCCTATACCCACCCCATGCCTCCTTCTTATTCTTGACCAGAGCCTCAACTTCTCTCGTCATCCAAGGATCCTTGCGTCGACCTGCCTTGCCCTTCACTCTATGACAGAACCATGATGCCCTGAAGTCTTGTCATCACACTTGTAAAGACATAAATCTATTGAAGAACATGTACTTATGAATATTATTACAGAAAAACCTCCTGACATATTTCTTGGTTCGTATGGGGGTATGGGGAGAAGGCAGGAACGGGGTACTGATTGAGAATGATCAGCCATGATCACATTGAATGGCGGTGCTGGCTCGAAGGGCCGAATGGCCTCCTCCTGCACCTATTGTCTATTGTCTATTGTCTATATTTGTCAAATTTCTGTTTGATGGGGGAACCAAGTATGAAACATGTAAAGTATGGTTTCATTTATAGATGGGACCAAATTCTCTGGTTCCACTTGCTCTTTTGCTTGACTCCTCTGGGAAAGATATTGGCATATAATCATGTAGATGATATTTGTGGTAATTTGCCTTCAGAACATAAATCACCTTGTTTGAACAAGGCAGAGAGGGGTATTTGTTTTCTGATACTGAATATGTGGTGCAGGCATTATTCAGTATCTGAATGGATTGGTTGAATTTTATCCACTAATGCCAATATTTGTGCATGTCTATAATATATATTGAAGTTTAAAAATACATTTTCAGACCATAATCCCATAGTTAATAAGCATGAATTAAATAATCATTCACAGTGCCATTCACCCTACTTGTGCACATGACGATGAATACGACATGAAAAGGGGTGACTGTCTGGTTTAAGTGATCGGGTGCAGTGCTTGGCTTACAGATAAAACGATACCCTCCTATAAGTTGCAGAGCAATCAGATGAATTACCATCTTAAGATCAGTGTTTCAAGCCCTATTTGAAATGTATTTTAAATTTAAAAAATGCTAACTTTAATGAAAATTGTCAAGTATTTATTTTAAATTAAAAAAACCTAAGTGCTGGAGTAACTCAGCGGGTCAGGCAGCATCCCCAGAGTATCTTGTATTGGTGCCTTACTAACTTAATTGAGTTTTTTAAGGAGGTGGCGATGGAGATGGATGAAGATAGGACAGTGGATGTTGTGTACGAGGATTATATGAAGGCTTTTGATAAGGTCCCTCATGGTGGACTGATCCAGAAGATTAAGATGTACGGGATTCACGATGGCTTGGTTGTAAGGATTCAGAGCAGGCTTATTCATAGAAGGCAGAGGGTATGGTGGAAGGACGATATTCTGGCTGGAGGTCTGTGACTAGTGGAGTTCCGCAGGGAGCTGTGTTGGGACCTCTGCATTTTTGTGATATATATATAAATGTCTTAAGGGCCTGTCCCAGTTAGGTGATTTTAAGGCGACTGCCGGCGACTAGGCTGTCGCTGCACGTTTGCCTGGGTGTCGCGGGCATGATCATGAGCAGTATCCAATGAGTCGTTGCAGATCTCGGCTCGTCTCTGAAAAATCAAACGGTTTGAAATTTCTCGGCAACAGCTGGCTTGTCGCCAGGTATCGTAGCTTATTGCAGGCGCTGTCGCACGCTGTCCCCAGGTTTGCTAGGTTGTCGCCGGTACTGAGAACGGATGACTTTCATTGTCGACAATCAACGTCAAGCAGAGACAGATACCGACCGGGATCAGGAGAAGACAAGGTCCGACAGGAACTGTCAAAGCCCGTTGTGACAGCTGACAGAAGTGCAGCTGCAACAGTCGGCTGTGGAATGGGGGGCAGAGACCGCGATGCTGTCAAAGGGGAGTAGACACCTGAACGGACCGGCAGCAAGCTCCGTCCGGCCAGTGAACCTTCTAGGTATATTTTGTAATCGTTTTAAGTTTCTGTTTTTAAAAAGATTTTCGCATGTAGTCTTTCATAGGAATATAGTTCGTTTGAATAAAGTTGATTTTGGTTATTTAAAAAAAAATTGCAGTCTGAATTTATTGTATTTGTAAGTAATTTACCCAATGATGTGCAAACGTGCAGCCTATAAAAGCTGGTCTGGAGCCAATGCTCCCACCAGTTATCGGCTGGTGTGTGATCAGAGTGAGCAAGAGTCCGGGGCAAGCAAGCAAGCGCACGTACTCAGTGTGAACAAGGCGAGGTTGCAACCCTGGGGCTACAGAGAAGACAACCATGAGATGTGCTCTGCCCCAGTGTCCATTTTGAGTATTATGTGTAGTTCTGGTTGCCCAAATATAGGACGGATGTGGAAGCTTTGGAGGGGGTGCGGAGGAGATTTTCCAGAAGGCTGCCTGGATTAGAGGGTTTTAGCTCCAAGGAGAGGTTGGATAAACTTAGATTGTTTTCCCTTGTATGTCAGAGGTTGAGGGGAAACTTGATAGTTGATGAAATTATGAGAGGCATCATGTAGACAGTCAGAACCTTGTTCCCCAGGATGGAAATGTCCAACACAGGAGGGAATAGCTATCAGGTGAGAGGGGGGAAGTTTAATGGAGATGTGTTGGGGAAGTTTTTTTAAACTGAGAGTAGTGGGTGTTGGAACGTATTTTCAGTCATGTTGGCGAGGCAGATGTGATAGTGGTGTTTAAGAGGCAAGGAATAGAGGAATGTGGATCATGCACAGGCAGATAAGAGCAGTTTAACTGGACATCATGTTCGGCGCCATCATTGAGGGCCGAAGGGTCCATTGCCTGCTGTACTATTCAATGTTCTATGTAGGGCAAGGATAGCAGACATACCTGTCCATGTTCTCCAGGGACACTGCCTGACCCGCTGAGTTACTCCAGCACTTTGTCATTATTCCTACTACCAAAATACATGACCGCACACTTTGCTACTCTGGATTCCATCTGCCATTTCTTTGCCCACTCTCCCAACCTGTCCAAGTCTCTCTGCAGATTCCTGCCTTTCCACCTATCTTCGTATCATCTGCAAACTTGGCCAAAAAGCCTTCAATTCCCTCATCCAAATCAAAATCCTCCTCATAACCTACAAAGCCCTCCATAACCTGGCCCCATCCTACCTGACCGACCTCCTCCACAGGCACACTCCCACCTGCACCCTCCGCTCTGCTGCTGCCAATCTCCTATCCCCCCACATCCGGACCAAACTCAGATCCTGGGGGGGACAGGACTTTCTCCATCGCTGCTCCCACCCTATGGAACTCACTACCCCAAAACGTTAGAGACTCCTCCACACTCACCACATTCAAAACATCGCTGAAGTCTCACCTGTTCAGTACTGCCTTCAACCACTGAAGGTCACCTCACCTTCTGTCTCCTTTCTCTGTTCGTTTATTTATTTACTTATTTATCTATTTATTAATTTCCCTATGTTCTCTAAATCTCTGTAAAGCGTCTTTGAGTATATGAAAAGCGCTATTTAAATAAAATACATTATTATTATTATTATTATTATAACGTGGACCCAGCACCGAGCCCTGCAGAGCACCACTAGTCACGGGCAACCATCCTGTAAAACTCCCCTTCATTGCCACTGCTGCCAATCAGCTGATCTTCTACCCATGCTAGTAGCTGCCCTCTAATGCCATGGGCTCTCATCTTCTTTAGCAGCCTCACGTGCAGCACCTTGTCAAAGGTCTTTTGAAAATCCAGGCAAAGCACATCCACTGACTCTCCTTTCTCTATCCTGCAATTTACCTCCTCAACGTATTCCAACAGGTTCACCAGGCAAGTTCTCCCTTTCACAAAACCATGCTGCTTCAGCCTATTTTATTGTGTGCTTCTAAGTACTCAGAAACCTCATCCTTTATAATGGACTCTAATCTCTTGTCAACCACTCAAGTCAAGCCTGTACTATCCCCTCTTTTGCTTTGCACCCTTCTTGAACAGTGGAGTAACATTTGCAATTTTTCCACTCCTGATTGCAATTGGGACCACTCCTGATTGTGGTGATTCATGAAAAATTACGACCAATGCCTAAATTACAATATCTACAATCACTACAGTCTCTAAACCCACCTCTTTCAGAACCCCTGGGTGTAGTCCATCTGGCCCAGGTGACTTATCCTCCTTCAGAACTTTCAGCTTCCCAGGCATCTTCTCCCTAGTAATAGCCACTCCACTAACTTCCACCCTCTGACAGAGTTGACGTGGGTAGGCTTTTCCCTTTGAGAGTGGGGAAGATTCCAACAAGGGGACATAGCTTCAGAATTGAGGGACAAAGGTTTAGGGGTAACATGAGGGGGAACTTCTTTACTCAGAGGGTTGTGGCTGTATGGAATGGGCTTCCGGTGGAAGTGGTGGAGGCTGGCTCGATTTTATTATTTAAGAGTAAATTGGATAGGTATATGGATAGGAGGGGATTGGAGGGTTATGGTCTGAGTGCAGGTAGATGAGACTAGGTCAGGGAGAATGGTCGGCGTGGACTGGTAGGGCCGGACAGGCCTGTTTCCATGCTGTAGTTGTTATATGTTATATGTTATATGTTATGTTGCTGGTGTCTTCCACTGTGACACAAAAAAAATCATATTAATTTCCTCTGCCATTTCTTGATTCCCCATGCTCACGTCTCCAGTGTCATTTTCTAGTGGTTCAATGCCCACATTTACCTCTCTGTTACTATTTATATATCTGAAAAAAACATTTACTATCCTCTTTTATATTATTGGGTAGCTTACCTTCATGTTTCATCTTTTCTCCCTGTATTGCTCTTTTAGTTACCTTCTGTTATTTTTTTAAACGCTTCCCAATTCTCCAGCTTCCCACAAATCTGTGCAATGTTATGGGCCTTCTCTTTTAGTTTGGTGCTGTCTTTGACTTCCCTTGTCAGCCACGGTCGCCTCATTCTCCCGTTAGAATCTTTCTTCCTCATTGGAATGAAAAGATCCTGCGTCTTCTGAATTGTTCCCAGAAGTTCCTGCCATTGCTGTTCCACTGTCATTCCTGCTAGGGTCCCTCTCCAATCAACATTAGCCAGCTCCTCCCTCGTGCCTCTGTAGTCCCTTTTACTCCACGGTAATACCGACACATCCGATTTCTGCTTCTCCCTCAAAACCGCAGGTTGAATTTTATGAAATTGCGGTGGGCACCTCCTAGTGGTTCCTGTACTTTCAGCTCCCTAATCAAATCTAGTTTGTTGCAAAATACCAAATCCTGAATTATCTTTTCCCTTGTAGTCTCCACTACAAGCTGCTTGAAGAACCATCTCGCAGGCATTCTACAAATTCCATCTCTTGGGATCCAGTAACAACCTAATTTTCACAGTCTACCTGCACATTGAAATCCCCCAAGCCCACTGTAGCATTGCTTTTCCTACATGCCAATTGAATCTCCTGATTTAATTTGCACACGACATCCTGGCTACTGTTTGCTGGCCTTTACATAACTCTTGTCAGGGTTACCCTTGCAGTTTCTCAGCTCTACCCACAAACTCTGCATCTGACCCTGTTTCATCCGTTGCCAAGGACTGCATTTCATTCCTTGCCAGCAGAGCTACCCCACCCTCTCTGCCCACTTGACTGTCTTTTCAAGAGGATGTGTAACCCTGGATATGCCAGGTCTGATCCTCTTTCAGCCACAACGTTGCAACCACCAATTTGTTACTGTGCTGTAAGCAGTTAAATGTCAGAGTACATTTGTTTTGTTGGGGTTAGCAAAGTATATAAGTAATCACAAGATCTGATAATTAACAAACTGGTCGGCGTATTTGCTACTGAGTTTCAAAGTCATAATTCTGCCTTTTTTTCTGCTCATGGGAATCTGAAACCCAATTACAATAACAGATTCAGATAGTATACATGAATAGTACAAGAAGTACAAATGATGAATGCACAACTGCAGACTGGTGTAAAGATTGTGGTGCAATCAAGGGTGGCACAGCAGTAGACTTGCTGCCTTACAATGCCAGAGACCCTGGTTCGATCCTGACTACGTGTCCTGCGTGGGTTTTCTCCGGGTGCTCCAGTTTCCTCCCACATTCCAAAGACGTATAGGTTTGTAGGTTAATTGGCTTGGTATATTTGTAAATTGTCCCTAGTATGAAGATTACTGTTAATGTGCGGGGATCGCTGGTCGGTACGGTCTCGGTGGGCCGAAGGGCCTGTTTCTGCGATGTAACTCTAAACTAGTGCACAAATTATTAAATACTAAACTGCAATAATTGGACTAACAACATGGTGGCAGCGGTTTGGTGATTAGCCTAGTAAGGTAAAAATAAAAAAGAAACCCAAGCAAAAAGGTTAGAAAAATAAATAAATAAATAAATAAATAAGTAAAAACATTTGAGTTTAGAGTTTGTTGTTAAATATATTTTGTTTTATATAAGACAAGGGGGATGTTGTGACATTGCAAGGACTACTTTGTTGTATCACAAGGACTACTTTGTTTGCCCATGTAGTAACATGTATATAAGAGAATGAGGTGATTTGGTGGTCACTCTGGTTCCAGGTGGCCATGGAATAAACAGCCTGGATCTTAGCTTCAACTTTTAAACCTTTTAAACACGTGTACTTGTGGTCTGTCCAGAGTCATAACAAAGGTATAACAGATACCGGACCATGAAGTACAACAGTTTCGGGTCGAGACCCTTCTTCAGACTGATGTCAGGGGAGGGGGTGGGACAAAGATAGGATGTAGTCGGAGACAGGAAGACTAGTGGGAGAACTGGGAAGAGGGAGGGGATAGAGAGGGAAAGCAAGGACCATCTGAAGTTATCTGAAGTTTAGAGTATTGTGAGCAGTTTTGGGCCCCATATCTGAGAAAGGTTGTACTGGCGTTGGAGAGGGTCCAGTGGAAGTGTATTTAGTATTCATAAGGTGGAGATTGGCATATTCTTGAATAATAAGGATGTCAAGGGTTATGGGGAGAGGATGGTGGGTTTGAGAGGAAAGGATAGATCAGCTATGACTGAATGATGGAGGAGGTGTGATGTGCCAAATGGCATCATTCTGCTCCTATGATTTATGAACTTATTAACATCAGATGAGGGGGTCAAAGTTTAAAGGGATGTTCAGAGCAAGTTACAGAGGTGGCAAGTGCCTGAAATGCACTGCCCAGGTTGGTGGTTGAAACAGATATATGTTAGTGGCATTTAAAAGAGTTTTGGACACGCATAAAGATATGCAGTGAGTGGAGGGATGAGGGTAATGTGCAGGTAGATAAGTGATGGGCTTAGGTAAGTGATGGCCGTTATGTTCAGCGCAGACATTATGGAGGCCAAGGGCCTGTTCTTGTGCTGTACTGTTCTGTGATTCTAATGACAGACCCATTGATCTATTCATGGCATGGGCAAAGTAAGTACATTAGGGCGGTCACGGTGGCACAGCGGTAGAGTTGCTGCCTTACAGCGAATGCAGCGCTGGAGACCCGGGTTCCATCCCGATTATGGGCGCTGTCTGTACGGAGTTTGTACGTTCTCCCCGTGACCTGCGTGGGTTTTCTCCGAGATCTTCGGTTTCCTCCCACACTCCAAAGACGTACAGGTATGTAGGTTAATCGGCTTGGTAAATGTAAAAATTGTCCCTAGTGGGTGTAGGATAGTGTTAATGTGCGGGGATCGCTGGTCGGCGCGGACCCGGTGGGCCGAAGGGCCTGTTTCCGCGCTGTATCTCAAAACTAACCTATCTAATCGAAAAGACAGACTTCTGTTGATGATCACTAATTAGTCTTAACCTCAGTTTAGCAACAGGACAGTCATGTTGGAGATAAAAAGTCATGAGTTCATGTCCATGTTCGGAAATTTTTATTTTTAGTTTAGTGTGGGCAGGAAGAGGTTCTGGCATCTCAGGCATGCCCCGGCTACTCAACCTTGGCCTTAGATAGAGGCGCTGGCTGACTCGGGCTGCTTTCCCGGCAGCCCAGTCTTGACCATGAGGTGGTGCTGGTGGTCTGTCCCAGCCTTCCTGGAACCTGTGACATGGGAACTCAGCCAGACGGGAGGCACTCCACTTTGTCATTGGTCTTTGTCCTCCTCTTCAAGCTCAAAGCAGAACCACCAGGAAGAAATCTGCACCACCTGAGGTGGCCACACCTCCTCCATCAACACCTGGGGTGGCAGGACTTTCATATGAAGAAAGACTGGATAGACTCGGCTTGTACTCGCTGGAATTTAGAAGATTGAGAGGGGATCTTATAGAAACTTATGAAATTCTTAAGGGGTTGGACAGGCTAGATGCAGGAAGATTGTTCCCGATGTTGGGGAAGTCCAGAACAAGGGGTCACAGTTTAAGGATAAGGGGGAAGTCTTTTAGGACCGAGATGAGAACTTTTTTTTCACACAGAGAGTGGTGAATCTATGGAATTCTCTGCCACAGAAGGCAGTTGAGGCCAGTTCATTGGCTATATTTAAGAGGGAGTTAGATGTGGCCCTTGTGGCTAAAGGGATCAGGGGGTATGGAGAGAAGGCAGGTACGGGATACTGAGTTGGATGATCAGCCATGATCATATTGAATGGCGGTGCAGGCTCGAAGGGCCGAATGGCCTACTCCTGCACCTATTTTCTATGTTTCTATATAAGACCTGAGCTGAGCTGCCGGGACCAGCCCGAGATGGCCAGTGTGGTTGCACATGTCCCCTGACAACCAGCGGCAGCGCCCCACGGTGTCCTGGACTTCATTGTCCCTGTAAATATAACATATCACATGAATTCACCCCACAGCGCGTGTTGGTGTGGTCACAGCTGAACCTGGCATCATCCTCGACGCCACAGTACTTGTAACATCTCTGGGGGTTCCTTAGTATTACCTGCCTGAGGTTTCTCCTTCCCCTTTTTGCCCTCCTCATTTCCTTCTTAAGTGTGCTCTTCAGTTCCTGAAACTCCTCCAGGGATACACATGATCCCATCGGCCTCTGCCTGTCCTATGCTATCTGCTTTTTCCTGACCAAAGCCTCAATTTTTCCCATCATCGAAGCTTCCTTACTCCCACTTGCCTTCCCCTGCACCCTAACCTGTCACCTTGTCTTGTCACCATGCTTTTAAAAGCAGCCCCCCACTTTCCGCACATTCCCTCTCCCACAACCTACTCCAATCACCTTCAGCAAGTTCCTATCTAAGGTGAGAAGGGCAAGATTTAACAGGAACCTTAGGGGAAACGTTTCCATTCAAAGGATGTTGAGATATTGAAATAAGGATGGTACGGTGGGGCAGCGGTGGAATTGTTGCCTTGAAGCGCCAGATCGATCCGAACTTGGTGGGCCGAAGGGCTTGCTTGCACGCCGTATCTCCAAACTAAACTATACTAAAAAACCAAGGGAGGTAGTTGAGGCAGGTACTGTAACAGCATTTAAGACTCTTGAGCCGGCCCATGGAGATGAAAGGTTTAGAGGGATAAGAGGCAAACACAGACAAATGGGACTAGCCTCCATGCGACATCTTAGTCAGCATGGACGAGTTGCCCCCAATGGCCTGTTTCTGTGCTGTATGACTATCTGACTCCCTGTCCACCTGTGAAACTCAATTCAGGGAACTATGTACTTGTACTCTTAGATATCTCTGCTGTACATCACTTTCAGTGTCCTACCATTTACTGTGAAGATCCTGCCCTGATTTGAGGTTAACTGCAATGGTAACAATAATAACTGAAGAAGGGTCTCGACCTGAAACGTCACCCATTCTTTCCATGAAGAAATGCTGCCTGTCCCGCTGCGTTACTCCATCATTTTGTGTCTATCTTCAATAATAACTGAGGCACACCAGGCATTCAAAAAACACATTTCCACCGTCACCCTGTTTCCTACCATGAAGCTAATTCCGTACCCAGTTAGCTTGCTCTCCCTAGATCCCATGCCTCTTGTACCTCAGAACTCTCTCCAGTAACTTCCCCACCAATCTGGTCTATAGTTCCCGATAGACTATATAGGGTTCTTTCTTTTCACATTGCATTCTAATGTAAAGGCTATCAGAATGGTGGAATGAATGATAAGCTCACCTGTGTCAAGTGCAGTGTTTTTTGTCTTCCAGAAGGCGACTCCGGACTGTCAAAGCAGCCACAGCCAGACATAAAAATATATTTTTTTCCACGAGTGGTAGTTCTACTCAATAACCAAAGTGTGTAGTTTCTTTTTTGCTCTGGTTTATTTTCACCCACATGTTTAGACTGTAATGTTTTGATGTGTTTATGCTTTATTCTTAATTGTTAACTGTGTGTTTGTGTTGTCATTTGTGAGCGGAGCACCAAGGCACATTCCTTGTATTTGCACATACTTGGCCAATAAACTTATTCATTCATTCATTCATTTTCTAGTGAAAAAGAAGAGGCAGAAGAATGATCCGATACATGCTGTGGATATTGTGCAGCCAGTGCAGAATGGAAGCCAGGTGTTTATCAAGGAGCTGCGAAGTCGGACATTCCCCAGGTACACAGCATGGCAGGGAATACACACAGTGGTAAAAGCAGTCTTTTGCAATATAAGACTATTCATTGTTTAAAGTTATTTGTGTCATTGACATTCCTGAAGTAAAAATTTCAACATCAGTAAAATGTATTCACCTATTCATTTATTGTTATGGATTTGTATCAATCTATAATGACCAATTTGACATCATTATTGTAAGTGTGTGCATTTAAATTGTTAATTTAAATAAAGCGTACAGTCGAGTTGAAAAGGATGAAGATTCCTTTGAAAATTAAATTTGCGTAATGCATTAAGATTTATTTTGCAAATTATTTAAACTTTTAAACATTAAACGTATTAAAGTCCAGAATGGAGTGCAGATGGGATAGCCCTGAACATGGCCCTGAAGAGCATGATGTATGTTTAACCATCAATCGTTGATGTAGCATAGGCAAAACTCCATTTCAGATTGCTGTCTTCTTGTAATGACTTACAGTATACAGGGTACGTCCAGCTAACAATAGCTAACAAAATGTATAGGAAAGAATTGCAGATGCTGATTTAAACTGAAGATAGACACAAAAAGCTGGACTATCATATGTTGAAAGACTGGAGCGACTAGGCTTGTATACACTGGAATTTAGAAGGATGAGAGGAGATCTTATTGAAACGTATAAGATTATTAAGGGGTTGGACATGTTAGAGGCAGGAAACATGTTCCCAATGTTGGGGGAGTCCAGAACAAGGGGCCACAGTTTAAGAATAAGGGGTAGGCCATTTAGAACTGAGATGAGGAAAAACTTTTTCAGTCAGAGAGTTGTGAATCTGTGGAATTCTCTGCCTCAGAATGCAGTGGAGGCCAATTCTCTGAATGCATTCAAGAGAGAGCTAGATAGAGCTCTTAAGGATAGCGGAGTCAGGGGGTATGGGGAGAAGGCAGGAACGGGGTACTGATTGAGAATGATTAGCCATGATCACATTGAATGGCGGTGCTGGCTCGAAGGGCCGAATGGCCTCCTCCTGCACTTATTGTCTATTGTCTATTGTCCATAACTCAGCGGGACAGGCAGCCTCTCTGGAGGAAAGGTATAGGTGGCAATTTGGGTCGAGTCATTTCTTCCGACCTGAAAAAGGGTCTCGACCGGAAACGTCACCTATTCCTTTTCTCCAGAGATGTTGTCTGACCCGCTGAGTTACTCCAGCTTTTTATGTCCCTCCTCGGACCACTGTCGGTAGGTACTCACCAATGCTGACCGAGAGCTGACAATCAATCAATTGATTGGTTACAAGCGTCATCAACAAGGTTCAATATTGTCACTTTTAAAACTCTTATTAAAATCAGAGAAAAGGTAAAAGTGCTCAGTAGGGGAAGTGCTTTGCTGTTGGAATAGATCTGATGTACAAATAGATTTGATCAGCAAAACATTATGACCACTGAGAGGCGAAGTGAGTAACATTGGTTATCTTGTTACAATGGCACCTGTCCAGGGGTGGGATATATTAGGCAGCAAGTGAACAGTCAGTTCTTGAAGTTAATGTGTTGGATGCAGGAGAAATGGGCAGGAGTAAAGACCTGAGCGACTTTGACAAGGGCCAAATTGTTATGGCCAGACGACTGGGTCAGAGCATCTCTGAAACGGCAAGGCTTGTGGGGTGCTCCCGGTCAGCAGTGGTGAGTACCTACCGACAGTGGTCTGAGGAGGGACAAACCACAAACCGGCGACAGGGTGTTGGTCGCCCAAGGCTCATCGATGCGCGAGGGCAACGAAGGCTATCCCGTCTGGTCCGAACCGACAGAAGGTCGACTGTGGCACGTCACAGAAAATTTTAATGATCACGGGAGGAATGTGTCACAATACACAGTGCATCGCACCCTGCTGCGTATGGGGCTGCACACGGAGGACCAACAGCATATTAGGCAGGTGGTCATAATGTTTTGGCTCATCAGGTCATAATGTTTTGGCTGATCGGTGTATATGGAAAGTAATTATTTCCTGGTAACTGAAGACTCCTGCGGTGTGGAAGGTAACATGCTCCAAGGAATTTGAAAGCTTTATTGGAGGCCACGGTGGAGGAAGGTGAAATCGAGAGAGGCGTTCTAGTCGTGCATGATTGCCAGAAACACTGAAGATAATGCTGAAAAGACTGGGAACATAGCTGTTAAAACCTTTGCCAGTATTGTGATATGAGGACATGGTTGGACCACCACCTGTTGCTGAGAAAACACAATCTGCCACAGGCAACGATTGTCCAGTTTTATGCTGCCATCATAGAGTCCGTCCTCACCTTCTCCATCATGGTCTGGTTTGGCTCAGCCACCAAGCACGACATCCGGAGGCTGCAGCGCATCGTTCGCACAGCTGAGAAGGTTGTTGGCTGCAACCTTCCCCCCATTGACGGACTGTACACTGCAAGGGCCAGGAAGCGAGCGGGCAAGATCATCTCTGACCCCTCTCACCCTGGCCACAAACTCTTTGAAGCACTTCCCTCTGGAAGGCGACTCCAGACTGTCAAAGCAGCCACAGCCGGACATAAAAACAGCTTTTTTCCACGAGCAGTAGCTCGACTCAACAACCAAACGTCTGTAGCCTCCTTGTGCTCTGGTATTTTATTTCATTCTTCACATGTTTAAACTATAATGTTTTATTCTTAATGTTTTATGTTTTATTCTTAATTGTTTGCTGTATGTTGTGTTGTTACTTGCGAGCAACGCACCAAGGCACATTCATTGTATGTGTACATAATTGGCTAATAAAATGTATTCAATTCAATTCAATTCACAAGAAGTCAGGTGGCGTCACACCACAGATCAATGTCCTGAATGTATTTTCAAATGGTATTCCACCCAACTCCGGCCTTTCCTCAATTCATTAACCTTCATCACTCATTAATTAAAATTGCAATCAGGATTCCTGCCAACGTTCATCTTTATCATGTCACCTCACAGTTAGTGGTGCAATCTGCACACCCACCTGACACAGCTTATATACAGCAAGGAACTGCAGACGCTGGTTTAAACTGAAGGTAGACACAAAATGCTGGAGTAACTCAGCGGGACAGGCAGCATCTCTGGAGAGATGGAATGGGTCTGAAGAAGGGACTCGATCCGAAACATCACCCATTCATTCTCTCCAGAGATGCTGCCTGTCCCGTTGAGTTACTCCATCATTTTGTGTCTATATTCTCAACTTGTATATCAATCCACAATGCACGTTTGACAGCTGAATCATCCAATCACATTGTGCAGCTCTTACGCATTCAAAACCGGAGTGGGGGGTGGGGAGGTCATGTAGTCGTTTGAGTTGGCTGAACTATCCAGTGAGATCATGGATGAAGTTGTTTTAGTCTCACCTCTACTTGCCTGTTTGCCTCCCGTGTGTTCCTCATAACCACAGAGTTCCCTGCAGACAAAAATTCTGTCTACCTTAGCCCTGAATATCGTCAGTGATTTGGCTGTCCCAGATCTCTACAGCAGAGAATTTCAAAGATTCCTGATCCTTTATGAGAAGAAATTCTTTCCCATCTTCACATTAAATGAGCAATCCCCTATTTTGAAGCTGGGACAGTTCTCCGTCATCAGACCCAGTATCTTATGTTTCCATAAGATCACCATCCCTTTTCTAAACTCCAAGACTCCAGACTTAATCTACTCAATGTTGTTCTCATAAAACAACACCTTGAATGCAGGAACTGATGATAATCCACTGCAGACTTTAGATTCACTTGCGGGGTCAACTGGAAGTAGCACAAACTCTTCGTGGAGCTCAGGCAACCCCTCATGCTAACCTTGGCAGGGATGAATCGAATAAAGTAGAAAAAGGAAAGAATTTCTACTGAGGGAATTTGTGCAGCTCGGGACTAAATTGCAAAGCAAAACCAAAAAGGTAATAATCTCTGGATTGTTACCTAAGCCATCAGCAATTTGGCATAGGGTTGAGAAGATTAAAGCGTTGAACACATGACGCAAAGATTGGTGTGGAAGAAGTGGATTTGAATTCATGGACCATTGGCGCCAGTATTCGAAGGGGCAGACTGCACTTGAACCCAGTTGGGACCAGCGTCCTGGCAAACAGCATAACCATGGCTGCAAATAGGACTTTCAACGAAACAGTGGGGGGTGGGGTCAACAAATTGGAAATGTATGGATGAAGTTAAAGGGAAGGAGAGTACAGGCGATGTTACTGAAGTCTCCAGAGTAATGGGCAGGATGTTTAAGAGGGGATAAGAGATTAAGGTCAGGTACAATTGGGATCGACCGATGCGAGAAGAGGTGTGGTGAATAGGAAAGACGTTGTCAAGCTGGAAAGGGTACAGAGAAGATTTACATCTCCATCCAGGAGGATGGAGGCTCCTGCAAATCTGCTGATAGCGATGGCAGTTGTATGCCACCATTGGTGTGAGAGGAAGGGAGTGCCTCGTGAGTACGTTTGCTTACACTTGTGTGATGATATGCATTCCAGAATTGATTAGTTCAGAGTATGTGAGTGACAGATGGGAATGAACAGTGATCGATGCAGATTGTTGTTCACTGTTTTGAATTAGTGACATGAATTAAGCCCAGTAACGCAGCGTTAGAGTTGCTGCCTCACAGCTCCAGAGACCTGGGTACAATCCTGACTATGGGTGCTGTGTGTATGAGGTTTGTGCGTTCTCCCTGTGACCACACGGGTTCCTTCCCACAAGCCAAAGACATGCAGGTTTGTAGGTTAATTGGCTTCTCCAAATTGCTGCTAGTGTGTAGGATAGAACTGGTGCACGGGTTGGCACGGATTCAATGGGCCGAACGGCTTGTTTCCATGCTGCATCTCTAAAGTGGGCAATGTGTGGTGGTACAGTTTGTGATAGAAGGGAGCTCACAATCTGAACTAGAGGAAAACACTTGTGCCCACTTTATACACACCATTCCCCATCAAATTTCATGCATGTCAAAATTACATTAACTACTTCGCAACAGTTACTGGTGTAAAAGATCACAAGTATTGGTATATGTAGGTGCAAATTACTATGAAAATCGTGGATGAATGATTTAAAAGATTCCTTTGTAGAATGATGCTTTTATTTTATATATGTTCCCCAGATATTTTTAAATATTTAAAAATCTTATTGCAAGCAGCCCCGACTCAGTTTGAAGTATCAGAGTGCCACTATCTCCTGCTCACATATGCCGTAGTCTGGTCCTGGTGCTGCCTTCATCTGCGGTGGTCTGGAATCAACCATGGTTTGCTCCTTGTGTCTCGGGGAGTCTCCATCTGGCTGCTGTATGGAAGGCACTGTCTCATCCCCGCCTGTAAACCAGCAATGCAGCAACTGTCTGCTTCTCCACCCAGGTAGCGTTTTAATGTTCAACAAGAGGAAGCCGCTCTTCGCAGTCTTTTTGTGGCACCTGATTAGGTGTTCGGACAAAGTGTACCCCCTGGCCAGTGCACCAAAACTGTCCCGTCCACTTTCCGAGAATAGATTTTGTCATCTCTGTCTTGATATTGTCAGTTCACCGATGCATCTACCTGCGGTCAGAATGCTGCCGATGCAAACGGGGAACTGGAGCTAACTGTGGCACAGGATTTGATCAACCTTTATATGTCGGCATGGAGTGGGATCTCCCACTTTTCCCTTCTTCCTCTGTTTTCCGTGAATTCTTGCCCTCAGCCATCGATTCCATCCGCCCCGCCCTCCACAACCACTCCTTTGAATGGTTCTCCCTGGTGCAGTGCAGTATATGGCTGCCATCTAGAGACCTCTTTAGCAGCACAGGCTCTCTTTCCATGGGCCAGTGTGTAAGCTATGTCATAGCTGTCCTTTTAACTTCATAAGCTGGTGTTTAATATTTCTTAAGAAATTGTAATATTAATTTCTTAAAGCAAGGATGGTCAAATTTCAGGGAGACACAAAATGCTGGAGTAACTCAGTGGGTCAGGCAGCATCTCGGGAGAGAAGGAATGGTGACGTTTCGGGTCGAGACCCTTCTTCAGACTGATGTCAAGGGAGGGATGGAGACAAAGATAGAATGTAGTCGGGGACAAGAAGATTAGTGGGAGAACTGGGAATGGGGAGGGGATGGAGAGGGAGAGGGAAAGCAGGGACAATGTGCAGGAAAAGCACTGCAGGTGCTGGTTTAAATCGAAGGTAAACACAAAATGCTGGAGTAACTCAGCAGGTCAGGCAGCATCTCGGGAGATAAGGAATGGGTGACGTTTCGGGTCGAGACCCTTCTTCAGACTGTGACTGTCTATTACAATGAACAACTTCATTAAAATTATTTAAAACTACCAAACATGCATAAAGTGTGAGTACGAAACAAAATTATTTAATGATGATAACATTATTAAATGTTATTGTTGTTGAAATTACTGCAGTGAAGTTAATGTGCACTAATATTGTTTTATACAGTGCAGAGGAAGTTATTCAACGGCTCACAGGGACACAGCTGTCTTTCGGATATCTGGAAGAAAATGGATTTACAGGGCCCATCTTGGTTGCAAAGAAGGATGGTTTGGGCTTAAGTTTACCACCACTTACATTTTCTGTTAGTGACCTTGAAAATTATGTTGGTAAGTAAATAAAGAGTTAACCTATACAAATATAGAAAGACACAAGAACAATTCCATTCACTATATCCAGGATGCATTTAAATTTCATTTAATTTCTATAAAACACACCTTAAATTGAAAGCTATCAGTATAAATAAAAGATATAAATTTGGTGAGGTGCATTTTTATTTGCAATCACAAGAGTCGCTCGTCAATGAAAACTGGTTTATGGCAAATATGCACCTCGGCAATGCCTAAATGTAAACAAAATGTGAGATGAGTTTAGTCTATTGCATAGGAAAAAAAACTGCAGATGCTGGTTTAAATTGAAGGTAGACACAAAATGCTGGAGTAACTCAGCGGGTCAGGCAGCATCTCGGGAGAGAATGAATTGGTGACGTTTCGGGTCAGTGTGGACCTGAAACGTCACCCATTCCTTCTCTCCAGAGATGCTGCCTGACCTGCTGAGTTTCTCCAGCATTTTGTGTCTACCTTAGTCTATTGCATTGTAGTTTAATATTAAACAGGTATCTCAGTTTGTAATACCTAGTTTATTATGCATTTCTAATTGGCCGTATACAAATAACTACGAAGAAACAAGCACAAACATAGACTACCAGCCTGTGGCCACAAATGCAAATTCCTGTGGGTTATTATCTTTGCTCAGCAATTGACAAAGCTTTAGCTGATATGTTAGTCTCAATGTTTCGAGAGTGGATGGTATTGCAGTCCAGGATGTGGGCCAATGTATTGTGTCAGATTGGCTAGCAGCTTTGTGGGTTTACCTTCATGGGTGGACCGGGAAGTGCACATCACCAGTGGGTAGAACATGTAGATTATTGTTTTATGGTAGATCAGGTTGTTGGGGATAGGGTCGGCAACCTAAGTCTTTGATTGAATCTGTGCTCCACCTGCAGAGCTTCATGTCAATGGTGCATGATCTTGCATGAAGTGCAAAAGGACTTGGGAGTGCTGGTGAGGGATTCCCCAAAAAGTTAATTTGCAAGTCGAATCGGTAGTAAGGAAGGCAAACACAATGTCAGCATTTATTTCAAGAGGGTTAGAACTGGGATGTAATGCTGAAGCTCTATCAGGCACTGGTCAGGCCACATTTTGAGTGTTGTGAGCAATTGTAGACACCAGGATGTGCTGGCTCTGGAGGGGATCTGGGAGGTTTACAAGAATGATCCCATGAATGAGTGGGATAACACATGATGAGCGTTTGTTGGCACTGGCAGGAGGTTAGATGGATGAGGGGGGACCCCAATGAAACTTACTGAATAGTGAAAGGCTTGGACAGAATGGATGTGAAGAGGATGTTTTCACTAGTGAAAGAGTCTAGGATTAGAGGTCATAGCCTCAGATTTAAAGGACATTCCTTCAAGGAGGAGATGAGGAGAAATGTATTTAGTCAGAGGGTGGTGAATCTGTGGAATTCTTTACCGCAGAAGGCTGTGGAGGCCAAGTCAGTGGATATTTTTAAGGCAGCGATAGATTGATTAGTGCAGGTGTCAGAGGTTATGGGGAGAAGGCAGGAGAATGGGGTTCGGAGGGAGAGATAGTCAGCCATGATTGAATGGCGGAGTAGATTTGATGGGCCAAATAGCCTAATTCTACTCCTATCACTTATGGCCTTATGATTTTGTTTGTTGACCTGCTGAGTGGCATAAAAAGAACATCCCCAGGAAAGTGTGGCCCAACATCACCTGCAATTTTGCATGTAAGTTAAAATGAGTACAAAACTGCTGGAGGAACTCAGCTGGTCAGGCAGTATCTGCGGAAGGAAATCTGTGGGCCGAAGGGCCTGTTTCCAAACTGCATCTCGGAAAACTAAAACTAAAATTCCCCTGCACTGTCCCGATCTTCCTGCCACCCACCGATTTAGGAGTGAATTACAGTGGCCAAATCTATACAGTCAGAGGGAGAACAATTTACAAAAAGGCGCCACAGTGGTCGGTTTGCTGCCCTTCAGAGTCAGAGACCCGGGTTTGATCCTGACCACGGGTGCTGTCTGTGCGGAGGTTGTATTTTCTCCTACATGACTATGCAGGTTTTATCCGGGTGCTCTGGTTTCCTCCCACTTTCTAAAGACGTGCAGTTTTGTAGGTTAATTGGCTTCTGGTAAATTGTCCCTAGTGTGTAGGATTGAACTAGTGTACGGGTGATTGATGGTCAGCGTGGGCCTGTTTCCACGCTGTATTTCTAAAACTAAAACTAAAATGATTAGGAACATTCCAGATCAGGACCCTTTTTCAGAACACTAGTTGCTGCCAGACCTGCTGTGTTCCTCCAGCAGTCGTTTTCCACTCAATATTCCAACAACTGCTGCTCTTGTGTCTCCATGTAAATGCAGTGATTGTTTCCTGTCCAGATGGAAATGTCAAGTCAAATTTAACAATCAGTACGATTTGACTTGAAAATGTTTATAAATGCGATTGTACTTCCGGTTAAATTAATTATCAATCACCACACTGAGAAAATCAGCAGAGTACAGTTGAATTTGTAGGCAAGACGTCTCGGATTGGAACGGGGGCCAGAGTTGCCAGGTGGATAAAGGCTTGGTGCTTTAGGTGTGGGGGGTGGCTGGAGATCCCTGGCTGGTTGTTGGGTGGGTGGGGGAGGGGGAGAAGAGGGTCAATGGCTGGAGACAGGTCTTGGTGGGGGGGGGGGGGGGGGGGAGCAAGATTGGAGCCTGGGGGCAGTGGTCAGAGATGGAGGGAGCTGGTCCGAAAATAAGATCAAGGATGGAGGCTTGAAGAGAATAAGCAAGTACAAAAGAAATGAAAGCAGTGAGACCAACCGTTGTGCTAAGACCTGCTCCTCTTACACAGTGTTACTGCAGGTCAAGCAGTTTTGTGAGTGCCAATTCTTTGAAAGCGCTGTTCCACAAGTGAGCAGTGTGATCCCATTTTCCCAGCCAGCGCTCCAAATAGCCTGATCGCTGCAGAGGTGATTGATTTACAGTTTGAAGTGCCTGGTGGAATTTCCACAGTGGTGTATTTCAAGCTGGAAGCTGTTGCGATTGTGTTCCACTCCAGAAAAAAATGGTTTGGAAAATTACACTACTAGGGAACTGAATATCTAGTGTACCATATTTGTATGATACACAGGGAGAGAGGAGTAGGAGTGGACTATTTGATCCCTTAAGCCTATCTGATCATGGCTGGTCAAAGCCCAGAGCAATCTGATCATGGCTGGTCAGCCCAAGCCCCTTAGTTAATAACAGTGGCAGCACAGTGACACAGTGGTAGAGCTGCTGCCTTGCACCTGGGATTTCCTCCACCCCCTCCAAAGATGTGCGGGTTTGTATGTTAATTGGCTTCAGTAAATATTGTAAATTGTCCCTAGTGTGCATGATAGTGTTAGTGTACGGGAATCACTGGTTTGTGCGGACTTGGTGGGCTGAAGGGCCTGATCCACACTGTGTCCCTAACCTAAATGAAACTAAACTCACATGAATGAACTACTTGAGGCAGTGGGCATAGGAAAACCAGTTGAACTACTTTGTAGTGATAGAATGCAAGGTGCCTGGGCTGTTGTTGTGATACTATGATCAGCCCCAGGCTCTGCCTTCCTGTGTTATAATATAATGTACAAAGAGATCAATTAATCTTTCCCTCAGAATTCCTATCTTATTACATTAAAGATAATGTATTCTTTTTTCTAAATTTATATCTGCTTGGTGTTTTCAATTCTCTTATTCACATAAGACATATGATGGTATGGATCTTTTAGCGTGCTTTACAGGTAAGTTTGAAATGATTTCACCATACTGGGCAGCATAGTGACAGCACCAGAGACCCGGGTTCGATCCCGACTACGGGAGCTGTCTGTACAGAGTTTGTACGATCTCCCCATGACCGCGTGGGTTTTCTCCGAGATCTTTGCTTTCCTCCCACACTCCAAAAAAGACGTACAAGTTTGTAGGTTAATTGGCTTTGTATAAATGTATAAATTGCCCTGTGTCTCCAGGGATCGCTGGTCGGTACGGACTCGGTGGGCCGAAGGGCCTGTTTTCATGCTGTATCTCTAAACTAAACTAAACTAAATTTCTATTTGTGAAATTTCAGTTTATACTTTTAATCCTTGGTGACTATTGTGTTGACATTTTAATGACTTTGTCCTAAATTATAGTTTTTAATCCTTCACTTTATTCTGACTTTACTTTTAGGTCCAGACAGAGTTATTGATGTTGTAGACGTCACCAAACAGAAGAGCTGCAAGTTGACTATAAAGGAGTTTGTCGACTATTACTACAGTGCAAACCGGAAGAGAGTTCTTAATGTGATTAATTTTGAATTTTCAGATACCAAGTATGTTTTTTAAATTTAATATTTATTTTTAATTTCTCTGTGTTGGATCTAATATTTTGAATCTTTAACAAAAATGCCAAGACAATTATGAAGGGAGAAGGACATAAAATTTACCATAGAAAGTGTGGCACGGTGGCGCAGCGGTAAAGCTACAGCCTTCCAGTGCCGGAGACCCGGGTTCAATCCTGACTACGGGTGCTGTCTGTATGGAGTTTGTACCTTCTCCACGTGGCTTTTCTCCGGGATCTTCGGTTTCCTCCCACACCCCAATGACCTACAGGTTTGTAGGTTAATTGGCTTGGTGTAAATGTAAAGATTGTGTGTGTAGGATGGTGTTAGTGTACGAGGATCGCTGGTCGGTGCGGACTCGGTGGGCCGATGGGCCTGTTTCTGCACTGTATCTAAACTAAAGTAAACATCATTGTCTCGAAACCTATCCCTGATTTATAGTGTTAAACACATGGCCCATTGAACGTTAGGGTAGTTTACACCCCAGCGGTATGAACATTGACTTCTCTACCTTCAGATAACCCCTGCTTTCCCTCTCTATCCCCTCCCCCTTCCCAGTTCTCCCACCAGTCTTCCTGTCTCCGACTACATTCTATCTTTGTCCCGCCCCCTCCCCTGACATCAGTCTGAAGAAGGGTCTCGACCCGAAACGTCACCGAAATCTCCCGAGATGCTGCCTGACCCGCTGAGATACTCCAGCATTTTGTGTCCACCTGCCCATTGAACTCTGTCCTCAAAAAGACCTTTTGGAACCAAAAAGAAATATGATGTTGCTATTATAATTGATTTAATAATTGCTATGAGGAGATGGTTAACAGAACTTGTTTTTCTGGAAAATAAGCTCAAACATGACAAGAATACTGTTCAGTTAAGCCAATAGTTTAGCTTTTGATAGACACAAAGTGCTGGAGTAACTCAGCAGGTCAGGTAGCATCTCGGAAGAAAAGGGATGGGTGATGTTTCAGGTCAGGACCCTTCCTCAGATTGAAAGTAGAGGGGAGGGAACTGGAGGCACGAAAAGGCCAGAACAAAGCAGGTCCAGATGACCAAGGAAGGGTGGAGCCCACAATGGCCCATTGTTGGCTGGGGAAGAGGTGATAATGAACAGTGGAACTAGTAGGATGACTAGGGTGGAGGGGAGAGAGAGAACCCAGCCACTTTCCCTCTACAAGCACTCTCCACTGCCTCGCGCAGCTGGTCCTCACTATTAACAACTTCTCCTTTGACTCCTCGCACTTCCTCCAAGTCCAAGGGATGGCCATGGGCCCTGGCATGGGCCCAGCTACACCTGCCTCTTTGTCGGGTACGTCGAACAATCCCTGTTCCAGGCGTACACTGGCCCCATCCCCGAACTCTACCTCCGTTACATTAACGACTGCATCGATGCTACCTCCTGCACCCATGCAGAACTCATCGACTTCATCAACTTCTCTATTAACTTCCATCCTGCACTCAAATTCACTTGGACCATCACTGACACCTCCCTCCCCTTTCTTGATCTCACCGTCTCCATCACAGGAGATAGACGATCGACTGACATCTATTATAAACCTACTGACTCCCACAGCTATCTGGACTACACTTCTTCCCACCCTGCGTCCTGCAAACACTCTATCTGCTGCTCCCAATTCATCTGTCTATGCTGCATCTGTGCCCAAGATGAGGTGTTTCATTCCAAGACATCCAAGATGTAATTCTTCAGGGAATGCGGGTTCCCCTCCTCTCTTAGATGAGGCTCTCACATGTGGCTCTTCAGTACCCCATAACTCTGCCTTGCTGGAGCAGCAGCATCTCAGCGGCGGAGGGGAAGAGACTCGACAAGCTGGTCAGGAAGGCCAGCTCTGTCCTGGGTTGCCCCCTCGACTCAGTGCAGGTGGTGGGAGAGAGGAGGATGATGGCAAAGCTAACATCGCTGCTGGACAACGACTCCCACCCCATGCAGGACACTGTCACTGCACTGAGTAGCTCCTTCAGTGACAGACTCCTTCACCCCAAGTGTGTGAAGGAGAGATAGAGGAGGTCCTTCCTTCCCGCTGCTGTGGGATTGCACAACCAGCACTGCTCCCAGCAGACGAGTCAACAGTAACAGCTAAGAACACACAGAAAACTGATGACAATTTATGTATCTTTATTTATAATGAATGATCTCTTACTCTCTTGCTATCCACTTTGCTGCTGTAACACTGTAAATTTCCCCGGTGTGGGACGAATAAAGGAATATATTAAATATTGAATATTATTAATAGTCACAACAGGAACAGTCTCCCTATTCCTCACCTTTCACCCCATCAGCCGTCACATACAACACATAGTCCTCCTCCAACGAGATCCCACCACAAGCCACATCTTCCCATCTCCACCCTTTCCTGCTTTCCGCAGAGACCGTTCCCCCCACAACTTCCTAGCTCACTCATCCCTTCCCACCCAAACTACACCCTCCCCAGGTACCTTGCCCTGCAACTGCAGTAGATGCCAAGTGCCAAACACTTTAACTCCCCCTCCCATTCCCATACTGACATTTCTCTCCTGAGCCTTCTCCCATGTCAGAGTGAGGCCGCATACAAATTGGAGGAACAGCACCTCATATTTTGCTTGGGCAGCTTACAACCCAGCAGTATGAACCTTAATTTCAAGTAATCCCTCCGTTTCCTCTCTCCCCCCTTCCCCGCGCTAGTCATCCTGCTTGTTCCACTATTTGCGTCTTGTATTGCTTCATTATCACCTATTCCCCATCCAACAATGAGCCATTGTGCCACCTACCCTTGGTCATCTGTTGCCGACCCTGCTTTGTTCTGGCCTTTTCTTGACCCCAGTTCCTTCCCTTGAGAACATACAAACTCAGTACAGTCTGAAGAAGGGTACCAACCCGAAACGTCACCCATCCTTTTTCTCCAGAGATACTGACTTACTCCAGCACTTTGTGTTCCTGCATTCGACACCAACACCATTGTCAAGTTTGCAGACGACACAACGGTGATCGGGCTGATCACCAACGGTGATGAAACAAAATACAGAGCGGAGGTGCAGAACCTGGCGGACTGGTGCTCTGATAACAACCTGTCCCTAAATACCACCAAGACCAAGGAACTGATCATCAACTTCCGTAGGTCACACAACGGGGAATACGCCCCGATCTTTATCAACGGGGACAGTGTGGAGAGAGTGTCCAGCTTCATGTTTCTGGGCATTCACATTTCGGAGGACCTAACATGGTCCAATAACACTGCTGCGCTGGTCAAGAAGGCACAGCAACGACTGTTCTACCTAAGAACACTGAAGAAGTCTGGTCTACCCCAACAGCTGCTGACGACATTCTACCGCTGCACCATAGAGAGCATCCTAACACATGGCATCCCTGTGTGGTACCTCAGCTGCACGGAGGCAGAGAGGAAAGCTCTTCAGCGTGTAGTCCATAGAGCTCAGAGGACCATCGGAACACAGCTACCAGCCTTGGAGGGCATCTACAACACACGGTGCCTCAGAAAAGCCACCAGCATCCACAAAGACTCCTCACACCCCTGCAACAGTCTGTTCGAACTTCTACCATCGGGCAGACGATACAAGGCCTTCTACGCCCGCACCTCCAGACTCAGGAACAGCTTCATCTCCAGGGCCATAGCTGCTATGAACCGGTCCTGCTGAGCCGGATGGTCACATCGCACAGTGAACCGGCACAGATCTACTTGCACTTTATTCTGTTTTAAAACTGTTCTAATTTGTTTCATTGGGTTGTTTAAATTAATACTGACTAGCTAATTAATTTATTGCATCTTATGGGAGGCGCATTCCCAATCTCGTTGTACCCCTGTACAATGACAATAAAGATATATTGTATTGTATTTGTGTCTATCTTCGGTATAAACCAGCATCTGCAGTTCCTTCCTACACAAGTTATGCTTTTGAACCAGATTTCTTATTCATATTTTTTTTCAAAGAGTATGTAATGTACAGTGCCATCTTACTCAAAGTCATTAAAAAAAATGACTAAAGGATTTTCCACTTAGGGAAAAGGGCGTTTAAATGACAAAGTAAACAGTTTTCTTAGTTGAACATTCAATAGACAATAGACAATAGGTGCAGGAGTAGGCCATTCAGCCCTTCGAGCCAGCACCGCCATTCAATGCGATCATGGCTGATCACTCTCAATCAGTACCCCGTTCCTGCCTTCTCCCCATACCCCCTCACTCCGCTATCCTTAAGAGCTCTATCCAGCTCTCTTGAAAGCATCCAACGAACTGGCCTCCACTGCCTTCTGAGGCAGAGAATTCCACACCTTCACCACTCTCTGACTGAAAAAGTTCTTCCTCATCTCCGTTCTAAATGGCCTACCCCTTATTCTTAAACTGTGGCCCCTTGTTCTGGACTCCCCCAACATTGGGAACATGTTTCCTGCCTCTAATGTGTCCAATCCCCTAATTATCTTATATGTTTCAATAAGATCCCCCCTCATCCTTCTAAATTCCAGTTTATACAAGCCCAATCGCTCCAGCCTTTCAACATATGACAGTCCCGCCATTCCGGGAATTAACCTAGTGAACCTACGCTGCACGCCCTCCATAGCAAGAATATCCTTCCTCAAATTTGGAGACCAAAACTGCACACAGTACTCCAGGTGCAGTCTCACCAGGGCCCGGTACAACTGTAGAACGACCTCTTTGCTCCTATACTCAACTCCTCTTGTTATGAAGGCCAACATTCCATTGGCTTTCTTCACTGCCTGCTGTACCTGCATGCTTCCTTTCATTGACTGATGCACTAGGACACCCAGATCTCGTTGAACTCCCCCTCCTCCTAACTTGACACCATTCAGATAATAATCTGCCTTTCTATTCTTACTTCCAAGTGAATAACCTCACACTTATCTACATTAAACTGCATCTGCCATGTATCCGCCAACTCACACAACCTGTCCAAGTCACCCTGCAGCCTTATTGCATCTTCCTCACAATTCACACTACCCCCCAGCTTAGTATCATCTGCAAATTTGCTAATGGTACTTTTAATCCCTTCGTCTAAGTCATTGATGTATATCGTAAATAGCTGGGGTCCCAGCACCGAACCTTGCGGTACCCCACTGGTCACTGCCTGCCATTCCGAAAGGGACCCATTTATCCCCACTCTTTGCTTTCTGTCTGTCAACCAATTTTCTATCCATGTCAGTACCCTACCCCCAATACCATGTGCCCTAATTTTGCCCACTAATCTCCTATGTGGGACCTTGTCGAAGGCTTTCTGAAAGTCGAGGTACACCACATCCACTGACTCTCCCCTGTCAATTTTCCTAGTTACATCCTCAAAAAATTCCAGTAGATTTGTCAAGCATGATTTCCCCTTCGTAAATCCATGCTGACTCGGAATGATCCTGTTACTGCTATCCAAATGCTCAGCAATTTCGTCTTTTATAATTGACTCCAGCATCTTCCCCACCACTGATGTCAGACTAACTGGTCTATAATTACCGGTTTTCTCTCTCCCTCCTTTCTTAAAAAGTGGGATAACATTTGCTATCCTCCAATCCACAGGAACTGATCCTGAATCTATAGAACATTGAAAAATGATCTCCAATGCTTCCACTATTTCTAGAGCCACCTCCTTAAGTACCCTGGGATGCAGACCATCGGGCCCTGGGGATTTATCAGCCTTCAGTCCCATCAGTCTACCCAAAACCATTTCCTGCCTAATGTGGATTTCCTTCAGTTCCTCCATCACCCTAGGTTCTCCGGCCCCGAGAACATTTGGGAGATTGTGTGTATCTTCCTCAGTGAAGACAGATCCAAAGTAATGGTTTAACTCGTCTGCCATTTCTTTGTTCCCCATAATAAATTCCCCTGCTTCTGTCTTCAAGGGACCCACATTTGCCTTGACTATTTTTTCCCTCTTCACGTACCTAAAAAAACTTTTGCTATCCTCCTTTATATTATTGGCTAGTTTACCCTCGTACCTCATCTTTTCTCCCCGTATTGCCTTTTTAGTTAACTTTTGTTGCTCTTTAAAAGAGTCCCAATCCTCTGTCTTCCCACTCTTCTTTGCTATGTTATACTTCCTCTCCTTAATTTTTATGCTGTCCCTGACAAGATTTTTTTTATCGAGACTAGAAATGCAGTCTTTTTTTGTTTGCAGAATGTCTAGTTTGGTTGAAGCTCCTGACGTTGTCAAGAAATTATCCTGGGTTGATAATGTATGGCAAGATGATTCACTTTTTGAGAAGCCAAAAGTTACAAAGTATTGCCAAATAGGTGTCAAGGACAGCTACACAGACTTCCACATAGACTCGGGCGGGTCCTCCGTGTGGTATCATCTCCTACGGGTAAGTTGCTCTTGAATCGTGTAACATAAACAACAACTAACATTCATATTGTAGCTTATATGCTGTACAACAGAGAAAGGCTTTATCGTAAACCCATGCAGAAGACACGTTACACCGGTGGAACAGGATAAGAAACTGTCCCTGTGAATCACTGACGGAATAATTCATGAACTCAGAGAATCGCTCATAAAGCTCTGAATGAGCACTTTGGACCCTAAAAATTTACTGACAACCAGACCGAGGAAGCATTAGATAAGACATTTTTCTTGAGATATGTCTGCCTGAGCATGTCTTCCATGATTTCCTATAATTGATTAAAAGAAAGCTCAAATATTCTATGTTCTATTTTTAGAACACAGAACATATAATTAGCACAGGAGCAGGGCCATCAGCCCACAATGTTTGTGCAAATACGATGCCACTAAACTGGTCTCATCTGCCTGTACGTAACCCATATCGCTCTATTCCCTGCACTTCCATGTGCCTATTTAAATGCTTCTTAAATGCCATTATCTCATCTGCCTCCACCACTACCTGAGACAATGCGTTCCAAGCCCCCACTACTCTGTGTACAGAATCTAGCCCCTTACATCTCCATTAAACTTTTCCCCTCTCACTTTGTAGCTATGCTCTTTAGTGTTGGACATTTCCACCGGTGAAATAGGTTCTGACTGTCTACCCTACCAATGCCTTCCATCATTTTATATATATTTCTATCAAGTGTCTCCTCTGACGTTCCAGAGATACGCATTCATATTTTTGTTTTGGAAACAAATTAATCTATCATAAATGATACATTTAAAAAAAAATCTGAAGACAATAAATATGTCTCCTACTCCATTCTAAACATGTTGAATACAACTGTTAGCGGCAGCTGTCTGATTAGGTATTCTCCATAGGCTTAATTTAGAAAAATATGGGGACAACCGGCCTGTGGTTTTTATTTATTTAATTTATTAAATGTTCCATTTCTCAGGCCTTTGCTTGTTAAATATTTCCACTTATTTTCCCTCCTTTCATAAATGTTATTTCATTTGAAACTATGGGAATAGTCAGAGTATTAACATTACATATCTTTTCCTCTCCAGGGAGAGAAAATCTTTTATTTGATTAAGTCGACTTCGGCAAACCTTGCTTTATATGAAAGGTGGAGTTCATCCTCAAATCAGAGTGAAATGTTTTTTGCTGATCAAGTAGACAAGTGCTACAAATGTAACCTGAAACAAGGGCAGAGCTTATTCATCCCCTCAGGTATCATGTTTCACCACACAAATTTCACTTAAAAAGGGGCATTTTTTATAATGGGTGCTTGAGGAGAAATCAGAAGGATTGTGTGCCAAATTAAGCACAATTACTTCCTATGTAAGAGTGCTAATGTTATTCATTACTTATGCTTATGTATAATTTATTTCTTTGTAAATGCGTTAAAATGTTTATACCTTTCAAAGACGTGTAACCTTTGAAAGAATATTACTACTTAATTGATATGTATGATATGAAATGAAAAAATATTTATGATATGATATGAAAAAATATTACTACTTAATTGATATGTATGATACAGTGCTTTTTATGTGACAAGTGATAACATATAATAATATTTGGGAAGCATATTGACGTCAGTTGGATTAATTAAGCAAATTTGAACTAATATACTGGTGCATTGGAATCTTAGCATTGCAATTAAAATATGTATGTTGTGGGTACAATAGACAATAGATAATAGGTGCAGGAGGAGGCCATTCGGCCCTTCGAGCCAGCACCGCCATTCAATGTGATCATGGCTGTTCATTCTCAATCAGTACCCTATTCCTGCCTTCTCCAGCTACAGTAAAATATTTATCAACTAAAAAAAATTACTGAAAAATATTTGGGTGATTAAAAATATAACCTTATGCAATGCTGGATGTGCTTGAATACAAGTGTGAACTGCAAAAGTTAAGCGCAATGTATTAAGCAGGAATGAAAGAATTGCAGGAAAACGACAGGAGTTCATTACTTTATTTGAAAATTGTAACTAAACATTAGCTGTGAGCATGGAACTGAACTTATTAAACTATTATAAGGGAGAAATTTGATTTTGATATTAAATGCTAAGATAATTCAATAGAACTTAGTGTTGGGATTTGAGCATTGTCGTTTGCTGATGCTCTTGCACATAGACTCATGAGTTATACTGCATGGAACATGTCCTTTGCCCCCACTTGTCCATGCCACCCAAGATGCCACATGTAAACTAGTTCCATTTTCCCCACGTTTGGCACAAATCCATAAGATCATAAGATCGTAAGGAATAGGAGTAGAATTAGGCCTTTCGGCCCATCAAGTCTACTCCGCCATTCAATTATGTCTGATCTATCTCTCCCTCCTAACCCCATTCTCCTGCCTTCTCCCCATAACCTCTGACACCTGACACAAAGATAGTGGCTGATTTTCTACTTCAGTTCTATTTTCCTGCAAACTCCCTAGAATCCTTGATGACCTTAATATGCAGAAATCTATCGTTCTCTAGATTGAACCAACTCAATGAATGTTCCTCACAGCCCTCTGGGGTAAAGGATTCCAATCTTGGTTGCATTCCTTCCAGGCCAAATATCTCCCTTTGTTTAAGGAAAGGAGACCAAACCTGTACATAATGCTCCAGTCTGAAGAAGGGTCTTGACCCGAAACGTCACCCATTCCTTCTCTCCAAGATGCTGCCTGACCCGCTGAGTTACTCCAGCATTGTGTGATAGTTTCCAGATGCAAGTGTCACTTCAGCAACACGGCGGTTTGACATGCTTACATTTGGTATCACACACTTGCAACAGCAGCCATGCACATTGCACAGTACATATCCCACTAAATTTTTCTTGTCCATGCACTTATCCAAATATCTTTTGCATCACATGCCGCTGGTGTTTGGTCTTATGCAGGAGGGTCATCTTTTAATTTGCTGAATTGTACAAAATTCCAGTTGCCTTTATACCCCGAGCAACACAGAACCGACAAACCAATGCCACCAATTATGTAACAGATTTGCGTTATTTTATTAATAGGCTGGATTTACGCAACATTAACTCCTGTGGACTGCTTGGCTTTTGGAGGACACTTTTTACACAGTCTAAACATTGAAATGCAATTGAGGTATGATATTCTTCAATATAACTATTCTTAAAAACATTGTTCAAGCAAGCATTTGTGTCCTGGAGATGAAATATTGATGTCTGTGGTTGAATAATTGATCAAGAATCAAGTCACGAGTGTTTTATTGTCATATGCCCCAAAACGGAACTATAAACTTCTTACTTGCAACAGCACAACAAATATGTAAACTTGGAACTATGTAAAACCCATGATAAACAACAGAAATAAGTTCAGCATATCTAAACAAACAAGAAGATAAATAAACGAGTAATAATAGTGCAAAGTCAAAAATAAGTCCATGTAGTTCGGAGCCAGTTTGGAGGTTATGGCGTTTGATAGCCTCATGGAGAACAGGATTTATCCAAACACGACTGTATTCAGAGACACAACAGACCAGCAGATTCTAACATAAGAAAATGCGTATATTCAAGACAGGAGCATGTTTTTTTGGGCAGCAAGGGAAAAAAAAGGATGTGGGATCAGGCATTAGTGGACAAGGCATAAAATCAACCGTGATCTTTTCATTAGTAGAACAACTTTGAGGAGCTGCATATGTCTTATTCTATTTCTTATGCTCAACACTGAATAATAAGGGTTGTGATCTTGCTGCTGAATGCCAGTGGGGCTCAGCAGAGATGTTATCATTCACTTGTTTAAAATGATAACACGTCTTGGACTTCCATGTATCATTTGTCAACTGTGGAAGTCATGAACTTACTGATGGGTTTGAAATATTTAATTATCAATTTGCTCTGGTGCTAGCAGTGGGACCCTATCGTACTGAGATTTCTGAGCATTTCTACTGAGGAGATGGTTCTCAGGCCATGTGTCGGGTCAGCTCTGGCACAGACTCTGAGAATCTATTGATTTCACTGAAGAGTTTAGGCTGTAGGCAAAACCAAAGGAGAAAGCAAGTTCCTCTTACTGCAATAAATATTTTAGTTTAAGTTATTGCCTTTATTAACTGCAGATGATACAAATGTGGATGGTATTGCAGATAGTGCAGATAGTGATTGTGAAAAATTGCTGCAGGATCTTGATCAGTTGGCCAGGTGGGCTGAGGAATGGTTGATGGAATTTAATACGGAGAAATGTGAGGTGACTTTTGGGAAGTCTAACATGGGCAGGACCTACACAGTGAATGGTATGGCTCTGGGGAGTGTTGTAGAGCAGAGGGATCTAGGAGTACAGGTGCATGGTTCTTTGATGGTGGAGTCGCAGGTAGATAGGGTGGTGAAATAGGCTTTTGGCACTTTGGCCTTCATCTGTCAGAGTATTGAGTATAGAGGGTGGGAGGTCATGTTGCAGTTGTATAAGATGTTGGTGAGGCTGCATTTAGAATATCGTGCTCAGTTCTGGGCACCATGTTATGGGAAAGATGTTTTCAAGCTAGAAAGGGTACAGAGAAGATTTGCGAGGATGTTGCCAGGACTAGCGTGTCTGAGCTATAGCGAGACGTTGAGCAGGCTGGGTCTCTATTCCATGGAGCGCAGGAGGAAGAGGGGTGATCTTATAGATGTGTATAAAATCATGAGAGGAATAGATCGGGTAGATGCACAAAGTCTCTTGTCCAGAGTAGAGGAATTGAGGACAAGAGGACATAGGTTTAAGGCAAAGGGGAAAAGATTTAATAGGAATGTAAGGGGTAATTTATCACACCAAGGATGGTGTGTATGGAACCAGCTGCCAAAGGAGGTAGTTGAGGCTGGGATTATTGCAACATTTAAGAAACAGTTAGACAGGTACATGGATAGGACAGGTTTGGAGGGATATGGACCCAACGCAGGCAGGTGGGACTAGTGTAACTGGTTCATGTTGGCCGGTATGGGCAAGTTGGGCTGAGGGGCCTGTTTCCACGCTGTATTAATCACTCAATGACTCCATCTAGTTTATTTTTATGTTGTTAAAAAAAAAAAAATATATATATTTTTAATGTGATAAGTGGTTGGATGTCAGAAAAATGTATTAATTATTTCATGATCCTAACATATTTGACAACTGGCAAAGATTAGGTCCTGATTATGCGGTTCATGAAAGCTTTCCATGGTGTTTCAGAGGCCGGACATTTGCTGTGCGCTATAATATAAACCGAATGTGCTGGCAGACCGACATGCAGGAAAAGATGAGGGCTTGGATGGAGGGAGGGAGGTAGGCGATTGGCAGATGGCAGGCGATAGTGACAAAAGCTAGACGTGAAAAGGAGGCATAAGGAAAGGGGTGAAATATGAAGCCGGCGGTAGGGATATGGGTAGGGGATGGGGAAAGGGCAGAGGGGAGAGAGGTAAAAGGAAATATGGGACTGGGGGATGGAAGATGAGCGGAGGGAGGTAAGAGGAACTGGGTGTACGGGTGCTGGGAGATGGAAGGGGGCAGAGAAAATAGTTCATATTGTTAGGTTGCAAAGTAACCAGGTAGAATATGAGATGTAGAAACAAAGAAGGCTGTGGAGGCCAAGTCAGTGGATATATTCAAGGCAGAGGGAGACAGATTTTTGATTAGTACAGGTGTCAGAGGTTATGGGGAGAAGGCAGGAGAATGGAGTTGAGAGGTGGATCAGCCATGATTGAATGGTGGAGTAGACTGGTGGTGTGATACAGCGTGGAAACAGGCCCTTTGGCCCTACTTGCCCACACCGGCCAACAATGTTCCAGCTACATTAGTCCCACTTGCCTGCGCATGGTCCATGTCCCTCCAAATCTGTCCTCTCCATGTACCTGTAGGTCGGTACGGGAATGGAGAGGGAAGTTAAAATGGTCTGCAACCAAGAGCTCCAACAGGTATTGGAGGACAAAGTGCAAGTGTTCAGCGAAACAGTCGCCTAGTCTGTGCCTGGTCTTGCCGGAGTACGGCAGGCCACTCCGGAATACCGAATGCAATAGACAAGGTTGAAGGAGGTGCACATGATCTCTGTCTCAGCTGGAAGGGCTACTGTTACTCTTGTTGGAAGTGAGAGAGGAGGTGTCGGGACAGATGTACATTTTCTGCGGGTGCAGGTTAAAATGTCTGGGTGGGTCAGGTTGTGTGGGAAGGAAAGGGCAAGTGGTCAGGTTGCGGAGAGTGGAGAGAGGTGAGAGCAGATAGATGTGAGCAGTGGTAAGATCATGTTGAAGGCGGTGGAAATGCCGGAGATGCAGAGGCTGATGAAGTGAAAGGTGAGGACCAGGGGAGCACCAGGGAACGCTATCCTTGTTCTGTACGGGGGGGGGCAAAGCAAGAGCCGAACTGTGGAACTGGGGCAGATGCTGCAGAGACGGGGAGATTGAGAGTAAGGGAGGACATCTGTGGAGGAGCCAAGGAGGGAGGGTGAATGGTCGAGGTAGCTGTGGGAATTGGTGGGTTTGCAGATAGTCGTTTCCCTGTGATGGAGACAGAGAGACTGAGAGAGTGCAAAGCGGTGACAGAGATAGTCAAAGTGAATTTGAGGGCAGGGTGGAAGTTAGTGGTACCATTGCTGAAGTTAAGCAGTTCTGTATGGGTGCAGGAGGCAGAGTCACTGCTGTAGGGGAGAAATTGCGGAATGATGCCAGGGCATGTTTTCAGTAAAGACCACCCTCTCTGCAACTCCATGTTCCGTTCAGCCCTTCCCACTGGGTTTCTCCAGCACTTTGTGTTTTGCTGAGGATTCCAGCATCTGATTCCAGCATCTGATTCCAGCATTGTGTTTCGATTATTAGACTTAAGAAAGAGAGGAGCCAATAGCCACAATGGTGGGATGGGTAATGGGTGAAGAAAGGGACTTCTCTGATAGAATGAAGTCACGTGGCAGGTGTACCAGTGTAAGCTGAGTGGTTATTCTTGCATATTGGAATAAGCACTGCAGGAGAGTCTGTGCAGGAAGGAAAAGCAAAAAAAGATGGAAGGCAGATCTGGTACTTATATAGACTGGAAGAAAGGGCACTTATCGAAATTTAGAGAATGAAATATGACATTTGGAAGAGTGCAATGACCCAGACAGAGGGCAAAATGTTGCTCCTAGAGCTTGCATTGTAACAGAAGATAGACACAAAAAGCTGGAGTAACTCGGTGGGCCAGGCAGCATCTCTGGTTAGAAGGAACGGATGATGTTTTGGGTCAAAACCCTTCTTCAGTGTCATTGTAACAGTGTAAGAGATCACAGATATAAATATTAAAGGAGGAGCAGTATGGTGAATTAAAGTGGGCACAACTACAAACAGTGGATGATCCCTGTGGACCAAGTGAAAATGTGCCGTAGAGTGACCCTCAATCTGCAGTTTGTTTGGCCGAAGGAGAGGAAGCCATGTTGTGAACAGAGACTTCAGTACATTACATTGAAGAAATGCAAGTGAATTGCTCTTCCAGCTGGAAATAATGTTTGATTAGCTGCAAGACTAATGATGTCAAGGCCTGAGCTCCACAACCCACTCCCTTCATCCCCACCATTCACCATCACCCTCCCATTTACCAACTTCGACATGCCTAAACGTCTATTGAAACACCAACCGAGAAAGAACTTGTGTAGGAAATTAACTGCAGCTGCTGGTACAAATCGAAGGTATCACAAAAAGCTGGAGTAACTCAGCGGGTCAGGCAGCATCTCAGGAGAGGAGGAATGGGTGACGTTTCGGGTCGAGATCCTTCTTCAGACCCGAAGGTTCTTCCCTCGGCAGCGACATCCTTGCTTCACGTGTCTGTCCTTCTCCGTCGGTCAACGCCATCATCGGCTGCCGCACCGATCTCTCCACGACGCTGCTGGGTCCTCTCCTGAGGCCTCCGTGGTGCTGACCCGGGCCCCAGCCGTGGTCTTCTCTAGGGTTCCTCTGGTCCTCGCCTTTCACCTCCCCAGCCTCCATAGATTATTTTCTAACATGTCCGCCAGCTTCAACATGATCCCACTACCAATCACACCTTCCCATACCCAACCCTTTCAACTTGCCACATTGACCACTCCCTCCGCAATTCCTTGGTTCACTCATCCCTTCCCACTCCAGCTACCCACTTCCCATGTACTGTCTCCTGCAAGCGCAGGACATGCAACGCTTGTTCACACACACCTTCCTCGTGTCTATCCCCAGCAGCCCTTCCAGCTGAAGTAGAGGTTCATATGCATCTCTTTAACATCAGCTACTGCATTGGGTGCTCCCAATATGGCCCCCTTTATATCAGCGATACTAAGCGTGGGTGGGGCAACTGTTTTGCTGAATACTTGTGCTCGGTCCACCTAGATGTCTGCTGCATCTCAAATTTGCTAACTATTTAAACTCCCATTATAGACAATAGGTGCAGGAGGAGGCCATTCGGCCCCACGAGCCACCACCGCCATTCAATGTGATCATGGCTGATCATTCTCAATCAGTACCCCGTTCCTGCCTTCTCCCCATACCCCCTGACTCCGCTATCCTTAAGAGCTCTATCCAGCTCTCTCTTGAATGCATTCAGAGAATTGGCCTCCACTGCCTTCTGAGGCAGAGAATTCCACAGATTCACAACTCTCTGACTGAAAAAGTTTTTCCTCACCTACCCCTTATTCTTAAACTGTGGCCCCTGGTTCTGGACCCCTGGTTCTTTACAGTGTGGGAGGAAACCGGAGATCCTGGAGAAAACCCATGCAGGTCACAGGGAGAACGTACAAACTCCGTGCAGACAGCACCCGTAGTCGGGATCATACTCGGGTCTCTTGTGCTGTAAGGCAGCAACTCTACCGCTGCACCACTTGAGATCTAGGAGATATTCTCTTGGACATCCTCTTTGCAAAATCCCATAAACACAAAGTACGTTTGTTTTAAACACAAAGACAACAACAAACAATTAACTACAGTTTCAATGGCACACAATGACACCAATAAATAATTAACTGCAGTTTCAATGGTTATAATTATACATTTGATATTTGGATTATTTCAGCTTTAACAACTTGAGTGTAGACAAGGGTTGGTTTAAAAGCTTCTGAGGACAGGGAATGCTGAACCCATAATTACTGTTGTGAGAGCCGACACTCTTGAGTTGACTAATACCCCAATTATTAATAGACAGACAAACGTGCCTATGGTCATGTGTTAGGTGCCAAGTGATAAAATAATAATGATTTGGAAGCATCCTTCATTACTATCACAAAGGTGGAAAATAACATCATCTGAAGATTTCTGGTATAGACAATAGACAATAGACAATAAGTGCAGGAGTAGGCCATTCGGTCCTTCGAGCCAGCACCACCATTCAATGTGATCATGGCTGATCATCCACAATCAGTACCCCGTTCCTGCCTTCTCCCCATACCCCCTGCTCCGCTATCATTAAGAGCTCCATCTAAATCTCTCTTGAATGCATCCAGAGAATTGGTCTCCACTGCCTTCTGAGGCAGAGAATTCCACAGATTTTCAACTCTCTGAGTGAAATAGTTTTTCCTCATCTCCGTTCTAAATGGCCTACCCCTTATCTTAAACTGTGGCCCCTGGTTCAGGACTCCCCCAAAATTGGCAACATGTTTCCTGCCTCTAGCGTATCCAATCCCTTAATAATCTTATGTGTTTCAATAAGATCCCCTCTCATCCTTCTAAATTCCAGCGTATACAAGCCCAGTCGCTCCAGTCTTTCAACATACGATAGTCTCGCCATTCCGGGAATTAACCTAGTGAACCTACGCTGCACTCCCTCAATAGCAACAATTTCCTCCTCAATTTTGGAGACCAAAACTGCACACAGTACTCCAGGTGCAGTCTCATTAGGGCCCTGTAGAACTGCAGAAGGACCTCTTTGCTCCTATACTCAAATCCTCTTGTCATGAAGGCCAACATGCCATTAGCTTTGATTTAACATATTAAATTGTCTTAATGGACATCCTCATGTTTGCCAAGTTCTCCCTTTAATTTTCAACTGATTTCTTGGCATGCAGGAAGCTGAAGGGTGCAGATAACATGTTCCCAATGTTGGGGGAGTCCAGAACAAGGGACCACAGTTTGAGAATAAGGGGTAGGCCATTTAGAACGGAGATGAGGAAGAACTTTTTCAGTCAGAGGGTGGTGAAGGTGTGGAATTCTCTGCCTCAGAAGGCAGTGGAGGCCAGTTCGTTGGATGCTTTCAAGAGAGAGCTGGATAGAGCTCTTAAGGATAGCGGAGTGAGGGGGTATGGGGAGAAGGCAGGAACGGGGTACTGATTGATAGTGATCAGCCATGATCGCATTGAATGGCGGTGCTGGCTCGAAGGGCTGAATGGCCTACTCCTGCACCTATTGTCTATTGTCTATTGTCTTATTGAGGCGCGTAAAATCATGAGAGAAATAGATAGGGTTAATGCTCAGAGTATTTTGCCCAGGGTAGGGGAATCAAAACCAAGTGGACATATGTTTAAGGTGAGAGGGGCAAGATTTAATATGAACCTGGGGGGCTACTTTTTCACTCAGATGGTGGTGGGTATATGGAATGAGGTGCTAGTGGACATAGTTGATTCAAGTATTATGACAGCACTTAGAGTCATAGAGTGATACAGTGTGGAAACAGGCCCTTCGTCCCAACTTACCCATATGTCCCAGCTACACTAGTCCCACCTGCCTGTGCTTGGTCCATATCCCTCTAAATCTGTCCTATCCATGTGCCTGTATAACCGTTTCTTAATTGTTGGGATAGTCCCAACCTCAACTACCTCATCTGGCAGCTTGTTCCATTCACCCACCACCCTTTGTGTGAAAAAGTTACCACTCAGATTCCCATTAAATCTTTTCCCCTTCACCTTGAACCTATGTCCTCTGGTCCTCGATTCCCTTACTCTGGGCAAGAGACTCTGTGCATCTACCCCATCTATTCCTCTCATGATTTTATACACCTCTGTAAGATCAAAAGATCTTAAAAGACGTTTGGACAGATACTGGAAAGATTTAGAGGGATGTGGACTAAACACGGACAAATGAGGCTTACGAAGATGCGGCATCTTGGTCAGCGTGGACGAGTTGGGTTGAAGGACTTGTTTCCATGCTGCGTAGTGATCTGACTTGCTATCAAAGTACATTAGAACAGATCATCTGAAGATCAGTTCTTGTTTTGAACTAATGGCTGTTACTTCTGCATCATTTTATAACCCCTGTAAAATCCATATACAAAGTAATACAAATTTCCTTCCCCTTTTTTATATCCTATATTGGCATGTTATGGTACTTCTTTTCTGTAAGTAATATAAAATCGATGTAAAAATATATGTGATGTATGTATATTAATCCTAGCCCTATCATTTAACGTTGCCACCTCAATTCACAAAGGTCATGAAACCACTGTCCTATGCGACAAATTGCTTACAAAATCTAAATAGAAGAGTAACATTTAAAATTAAAAATGCTAATTTTTAATGTAAAGTCCCAAAATAAGCAGGTCCTAGCTGCTGAAAATAGCGGTTGACTTTGGAATAGGAGCACGGTGGCGCAGCGGTAGAGTTGCTGCCTTACAGCGAATGCAGCGCCGGAGACTCAGGTTCGATCCTGACTACGGGCGCTGTCTGTACGGAGTTTGTACGTTCTCCCCGTGACCTGCGTGGGTTTTCTCCGAGATCTTCGGTTCCCTCCCACACTCCCAGGTTAATTGACTGGGTAAATGTAAAAATTGTCCCTAATGTGTGTAGGATAGTGTTAGTGTGCGGGGATAGCTGGGCGGCGCAGACTCGGTGGGCCGAAGGGCCTGTTTCCGCGCTGTATCTCTAAAAATCTAAAAAAAAAAGTTTCAAGGGATCTCTTGGAAGACAGTTCACATTTTATTATGGAGCGACTTGTTTTTGTCAGTTGAACACTGGCCTGCCCCAGGAAGTTTATTGACATATAGAAATAAATTGTGTTTGAAATCAAACACAATAATCCTTCAATAATTAGCCATCAGTTGTGGAACAGGTGGACTGCAACACCATACGAATTTTTACATTTTTTAATTTGATTAAATGGCACAATTTGCGATGTTTGCAGAAAAATTGATTTTATAATTCAATATCATGTTAAACTGATTGTTCTTGTAGATCACTAATTTGATGTATTGCAGAGCCTATGAAGTGGAAAAAAGACTGAAAATCGGCAGCCTGATTAAGTTTTCAAACTTTGAAGTCATATGTTGGTTTGTTGGCAAATATCTGCTTGAGACACTCAAAGGTAATGTGTAAATGGAAACTGCATTTCTCAGCCTTGTGACATATCTGTTCTCATTCTTCAAAAGCATTCATCTGTTCTTACGCTGGCATTGTTGGTTTCTTCATTTGCAACAGGTTTGCACAAATCTGGGAAGCCACCTCCATCGTACCTGGTCCAGGGAGCAAAGGCTCTGAATGGAGCATTCCGGTCATGGACCAAGAAGCAGGTATGGAATGTGGCACTCACCTTCTGTTGTTGATACTGTGTGGTGTAATCCGCTGGCTAAATGGGGCAAATAAGACCATTTGTGCAGGTTTGTGGTCCACTGCTTACTGATCTGAGACAAACTTTCAAGTATGAAGTGTTTGTCTGAAGTAGATGTTTTGCTTCTTGAAGAGCTGGCATAACTGAGATTATTATGGGTAACAAGGAAATGGCGGAAGGGTTGAACAGGTACTTCCTATCTGTCTTCATTAAGGAAGACACAAACAATCTCCCAGATGTACTGGAGGACAGAGGATCTAGGGGGATAGAGGAACTGAAATAAATTTTCATTAGGCAAGAAATAGTATTGGATAGACTAATGGGACTGAAGGCTGATAAATCCCCAGGGCCTGATGGTCTGCATCCCAGGGTTCTCAGGGAGGTGGCTCTAGAAATAGTGGACGCATTGGTGATCATTTTCCAATGTTCAATAGATTCAGAATCAGTTCCTGTCGATTGGAGGATAGCTAATGTTATCCCACTTTTCAAGAAAGGAGAGAGAGAGAAAACAGGGAATTACAGACCAGTTGGCCTGACTTCGGTGGTGGGAAAGATGCTGGAGTCAATTATTAAAGAGGTAATAACAGTGCATTTGGATAGCAGTAAAAGGATAAGTCCAAGTCAGCATGGATTTATGAAAGGGAAATCATGCTTGACTAATCTTCTGGAATTTTTTGAGGATGTGACAAGTAAAATGGATGAAGGGGAGCCAGTGGATGTAGTGTATCTAGACTTTCAGAAAGCCTTTGATAAGGTCCCGCACAGGAGATTGGTGACTAAAATTAGAGCACATGGTATTGGGGGTAGGGTGTTGATATGGATAGAAAATTGGTTGGCAGACAGGAAGCAAAGGGTAGGAGTAAACGGGTCCTTTTCAGAATGGCAGGCAATGGCGAGTGGAGTGCCGCAAGGCTCAGTGTTGGGGCCGCAACTGTTTACCATATATATTAATGATTTGGAAGAGGGAATTAGAAGTAACACTAGCAAGTTTGCAGATGACACAAAGCTGGGTGGCAGTTTAAACTGTGAAGAGGATGATAGGAGGTTGCAGGGTGACCTGGACAGGTTGAGTGAGTGGGCAGATGCGTGGCAGATGCAGTATAATGTAGATAAATGTGAGGCTATCCACTTTGGCGGCAAAAACAAGGAGGCAGAATATTATCTCAATGGTGTTAGGTTAGGTAAGGGTGAAGTGCAGCGAGACCTGGGTGTCCTTGTACACCAGTCACTGAATGTTGGCGTGCAGGTACAGCAGGCAGTGAAGAAAGCTAATGGCATGTTGGCCTTCATAACAAGAGGATTTCAGTATAGGAGTAAAGAGGTTCTTCTACAGTTGTATAGGGCCCTGGTAAGACCACATCTGGAGTATTGTGTACAGTTTTGGTCTCCTAATTTGAGGAAGGACATCCTTGTAATTGAGGCTGTGCAGCGTAGGTTCACGAGATTGATCCCTGGGATGGCGGGACTGTCATATGAGGAAAGATTGAAAAGACTAGGCTTGTATTCACTGGAGTTTAGAAGGATGAGAGGGGATCTTATAGGGGATCTTATAAAAACATATAAAATTATAAAAAGCTCGATGCAGGAAACATGTTCCCAATGTTGGGTGAGTCCAGAACCAGGGGCCACAGTCATGGAATAAAGGGGAGGCCATTTAAAACTGAGGTGAGAAGGAACTTTTTCACCCAGAGAGTTGTGAATTTGTGGAATTCTCTGCCCCAGAGGGCAGTGGAGGCCAAATCACTGGATGGATTTAAGAGAGATTTGGATAGAGCTCTAGGGGCTAGTGGAATCAAGGGATATGGGGAGAAGGCAGGCACAGGTTATTGATTGTGGACGATCAGCCATGACCACAATGAATGGCGGTGCTGGCTCGAAGGGCCGAATGACCTCCTCCTGCACCTATTTTCTATGTTTCCATGTTTCTATGTAACTCTGTGGGAGCTCTCTGTGGGACCTCTCGGGGTGAGGCTGTCCTGAAGTGAGCAAGTCATGTGGAGGCTTCACTAAACATTGGTGAAAAACGTTGTAACTTTTGTAAAGTTCAGAGATGCCCTCCTCGACCCACAACACTTCTTGTAGCCATTGACAGCATGTTGACCATCCCTCGGCATCATCCCCAACTGCCCGTGGCTGAAGCTGCTGCTGCTGCCGGTCTGAAGTTCAATGCACCTGGTGTTTCGGCCTCCCACGGTGGCAGCATGGGCAACTCATGTCTTCTTTACACCAAATCTGTGGCTCCTGCTTTTAGTTTAGTTTGGAGATACATCATGGAAACAGGCCCTTCGGCCCACCAAGTCCATGCCAGCCATCTCATTTTATGTTATCCCACTTTCTCATGCACTACTCACACACTTGGGGCAATTCACAGAGACCAGTTAACCTACAAACCCAAATGTCTTTGGCATGTGGGAGGAAACCGGAGCACCAGAAGAAACCCACATGGTCACAGAGAGAATGTGCAAACTGCATGCAGACTGCACCCAAGGTCAGGATCGAACGCGGGGCTCTGACACTATGAGGCAGCAGCGCTACCAGCAGTGCCACTGGGCTGCCCTGTCTACGTCCTTTCATTTGAAATTAGTCTCACTCTCTCCTCTTTGTTTAGAACCCAGTTAATGTTTCTGTGTCTGGGACACAGCCAATTCACTTTTGAAGGTTACTGGAGGAACAGAACGGCACAGGAACAGGCCAACCAATCCTCAATGTCCGTGCCAACCATGATGCCAAGTGAAACTGATACATGTCCATCTATTCCTTGTACTTCCATGTGCCAATCTATCTCCCATCTGCCTATCTCTTAAACACCGCTATCGCGTAAACACTGCCCCTGCCTCTGGCAGTGTGTTTCAGGCCCCACCACTCTCTGTGTAAAGAAACTTGCCCTGCACATCATTAAACCTTCCCCTTTCACCTTATAGCGACAGAGTTGGATAGCTCCACCCGAGGAAAAAGGTTCTGACTGTCTACCCCATGTATGCCTCTTATAATTGTATGCACTTCTATTAAGTCTTCCCTCAATCTCAGACATTCTGAAGAAAAGAATCAAAGTTTATCCAGCTTCTCCCTGTAGCTGAAACCCTCTTATCCAAGCAGCGTTCTGGTAAACCCACCAAAGAGTACTTAAGGAGGTGGCGCTAGAAATTGTGGAGGCATTGGTGGAGGCATTCTATAGATTCAGGATCAGTTCCTGTGGATTGGCGGGTAGCTAATGTTGCCCCACTGTTTAAGAAAGGAGGGAGAGAAAAAACGGGGAAATTATAGACCAGTTAGTCTGACATTAGTGGTGGGGAAGATGCTGGAGTCAATTATAAAAGACGAAATTGCGGAGCATTTGGATAGCAGTAACAGGATTGTTCCGAGTCAGCATGGATTTACGAAGGGGAAATCATGCTTGACTAATCTTCTGAAATTCTTTGAGGATGTAACTAGGAAAATTGACAGGGGAGAGCCGGTGGATGTGGTGTACCTTGACTTTCAGAAAGCCTTTGACAAGGTTCCACATAGGAGATAATTGGGCAAAATTAGAGCACATGGTATTGGAGGTAGGGTACTGACATGGATAGAAAATTGGTTGACAGACAGAAAGCAAAGAGTGGGAATAAATGGGTCCCTTTCAGAATGGCAGGCAGTAACTAGTGGGGCACCGCAAGGCTCGGTGCTGAGACCGCAGCTATTTACAATATACGTTAATGACTTGGATGAAGAGATTAAAAGTACCATTAGCAAATTTGCAGATGATACAAAGCTGGGTGGTAGTGTGAACTGTGAGGAAGATGCTATGAGGTTGCAGGGTGACTTGGACAGGTTGTGTGAGTGGGCGGATGCATGGCAGATGCAGTTTAATGTGGATAAGTGTGAGGTTATCCACTTTGGTGGTAAGAATAGGAAGGCAGAGTATTATCTGAATGGTGTGAAGTTAGGAATAGGAGACGTACAACGAGATCTGGGTGTCCTAGTGCATCAGTCACTGAAAGGAAGCATGCAGGTACAGCAGGCAGTGAAGAAAGCCAATGGAATGTTGGCCTTCATAACAAGAGGAGTTGAGTATAGGAGCAAAGAGGTCCTTCTGCAGTTGTACAGGGCCCTGGTGAGACCGCACCTGGAGTACTGTGTGCAGTTTTGGTCTCCAAATTTGAGGAAGGATATTCTTGCTATTGATGGCGTGCAGCGTAGGTTTACTAGGTTAATTCCCGGAATGGCGGGACTATCATATGTTGAAAGACTGGAGCGACTAGGCTTGTATACACTGGAATTTAGAAGGATGAGAGGAGATCTTATCGAAACGTATAAGATTATTAAGGGGTTGGACACGTTAGAGGCAGGAAACATGTTCCCAATGTTGGGGGAGTCCAGAACAAGGGGCCACAGTTTAAGAATAAGGGGTAGGCCATTTAGAACTGAGATGAGGAAAAACTTTTTCAGTCAGAGAGTTGTGAATCTGTGGAATTCTCTGCCTCAGAAGGCAGTGGAGGCCAATTCTCTGAGTGAATTCAAGAGAGAACTAGATAGAACTCTTAAGGATAGCGGAGTCAGGGGGGTATGAGGAGAAGGCAGAAACGGGGTACTGATTGAGAATGGTCAGCCATGATCACATTGAATGGCGGTGCTGGCTCGAAGTGCCGAATGGCCTCCTCCTGCACCTATTGTCTATTGTCTATTGTCTATTGCCTCCACATCTTTGCTGCAATGGGAAGAACCAGAACTGCATGCATTATTCCAAATGCATCCTAACCAAAGCAATGAAGGCAAGCTTACCACATGCCTTCTTTACCACCCTATCTACTTGTACTGCCACCTTCAGTGAGCTATGGACTTGGTCTCCAATATTCCTCTGCACATCAATGCTGTTCAGGGTTTTAGAAAGGTAACTTTGGAGGTTACTTTCTGACTGAAACCAAAGAAGCAAGTAATCAGCTTGCAGTGTCTTGGTCATTTGGACACAAAGGTTTCACAAGTTACAAACATTATTGTTCCATGGCATTTTGATCATTGGAGTTCCCTGCTGAAGGCCTCTTCATTAAACCACAGTAAATATTCACCATTTACCGACCACTGCATCGTGCTTTCATATCTAGGTTATAGCTGACCATGAGGATGAAATCCCAGAAACCATTAAAACAGTACAGCTTATCAAAGAATTTGCCAAAGAAATACGATTAGCAGAGGTGAGTTTTAATATTCATTAAAATATTTAATGTTTTTTTACTATCTAATAGTATCCTGATGATTGTTAAAAATTTAATTGCGTTTTTACAAGGCTATTTTTGGTCAATAAATATATTTTGAGAATGTTCTCACTTAAAAGTGAATACGTTATTCGGAGCCACAAGAGACTCCAGATGCTGGAATCTTGAAGAGAAATACAAACTGCTGGAGGAACAGCAGGTCGGGGAAGGGAAGTGGACCGAAGGGATGGGGACAGATATAGTTTCAGCCCAGGATCCTTCTTCAGGACTGGAGGAGAGGGGCGACAGCTGGTAGAAAGGATGAGGGGAGGGATGGGGCAAGAGCTGGCAAGAGATAAGTTGATCAAGGTAAGGAAGGTTGGAAGGGCAGATGAATCAGGAGGGGAAGAGATGGGTGGAAATAGTAGTCGTAAAGTGGGGAAGTGATAACTGGAGAAATCAAATTAGTGAAATCTGATAAGAAAGGAGGGTGATCCAGGCAGAAATATAGAGTCAGCGGGAGGGGTGGTTGAATAGATGGAATTGGGGTTTTGAGGGGGAGGGGATGGACGGTGTAGGCGAGGGAACCTGGGTAGATCGGAACGGCAGGGCCATGAGGGGATGGAAGGTGTGGGCGAGGGAACCTGGGTAGATCGGAACGGCAGGGGCATGGGCTACCTGACATAGGAGAATTCAATGTTCATGCTATTGGGTTGTAAGCTACCCAAGTGGAATATGAAGTGCTGTTCTTCCAGTTTACGTGTGGCCTCACGCTGGCAGTGGAGGAGGTTGCAGACAGCAGGTTGGTATGTTATTTATTAGGAGGCATTTTAATCAAAATGAATGGCACTTTGTAAAATCACATTTTCCCCATTGTATGGGTTTTGCAAAGTCAAATTAAGTTATGTCCGTAATACATTAGTAAGGGGTAAGGCTGCAGTATTTCATTGGAACTTAATATTTTATCATAAATAATTAAAGTTTTGTAAGATGCAGATTGTGGCAAAAAATAGTTTTTTTAATTGGATAAAAAATGAAAACATGAATAAATATCCAGTGTCGTAGAACATGAGTGATATTATTCTCTTTATACATTATTATCTGGAAGATTCAGATTCATCTGTTCCTGAGGATGTTTTCTTCAGCATCACTGGAACACCTAGATGTCCTTGTACTGCTAGACACATACTTTACACTGTACAGGGGTGAGATATTTCAATTGAAAAATAAAAGTAGGTGGACCCTCTGTAAATGTTTTATTATGAAATGTTGCTGCATATTCAGACTAAATTTTTGCATGGTATTGTCATAAATGCCATTCCAACAATAAAGTCAATACTTTGTTGTCTATGAAGTACTGCAGCCTTATTGGAAAATATTTTATACGCACAATATATAACCAGTCTGATTAAGATATTTTAAAAACGTTTTAAATGCTTGTTTTAGTTAAAATAATAATAATACTACTGGTATTCTCGAGTAATACAAATACTAGTATTCTTTTCTGCAATTGTAATTAATAGTTGACAGAAATAAATCGTTTTTACTGAATGTATTTGATATTGTTAAGTGGTGAAGCCTCAGAATGGAATGCTTTACGCAAAGTTAAATCCTCTCACTTTGACATTAATTGTATTTTATGCAATGTAATAACGCCTGCTGGAAAAGCATAATCCAAGAAACTTGCAACAACCACAATATTTTATGAAACTAGTAAATTGATGATTGAAATTCATGGCAAAAAAGAAGAGATTAGTCCTCCTGATGCCAGATTTTCAATAATGAAACATTATTCGGATGGCACGGTGGCGCAGCGGTAGAGTTGCTGCCTCACAGCGCCGGAGATCCGGGTTCCATCCCGACTATGGGTGCTGTCTGTACGGAGTTTGTACGTTCTCCCCGTGACCTGCGTGGGTTTTCTCCGAGATCTTCGGTTTCCACCCACACTCCAAAGACGTACAGGTTTGTAGGTTAATTGGCTTAGACAATAAACAATAGACAATAGGTGCCATTCGGCCCTTCGAGCCAGCACCGCCATTCAATGTGATCATGGCTGATCATTCCCAATCAGTACCCTGTTCCTGCCTTCTCCCCATACCGCCTGACTCCGCTATCCTTAAGAGCTCTATCTAGCTCTCTCTTGAATGCATTCAGAGAATTGGCCTCCACTGCCTTCTGAGGCAGAGAATTCCACAGATTTACAACTCTCTGACTGAAAAAGTTTTTCCTCATCTCAGTTTTAAATGGCCTACCTCTTATTCTTAAACTGTGGCCCCTGGTTCTGGACTCCCCCAACATTGGGAACATGTTTCCTGCCTCTAACGTGTCCAACCCCTTAATAATCTTATATGTTTCAATAAGATCCGCTCTCATCCTTCTAAATTCCAGTGTATACAAGCCTAGTATTTCCAGTCTTTCAACATACGACAGTCCTGCCATTCCGGGAATTAACCTAGTAAACCTACGCTACACGCCCTCAATAGCAAGAATATCCTTCCTCAAATTTGGAGACCAAAACTGCACACAGTACTCCAGGTGCGGTCTCACCAGGGCCCTGAACAACTGCAGAAGGACCTCTTTGCTCCTATACTCAACTCCTCTTGTTATGAAGACCAACATTCCATTGGCTTTTTTCACTGCTTGCTGTACCTGCATGCTTCCTTTCAGTGACTGATGCACTAGGACACCCAGATCTAATTTTCCTAACTTGACACCATTTAGATAATAATTTGCCTTCCTATTCTTACCACCAAAGAGGATAACCTCACACTTATCCACATTAAACTGCATCTGCCATGCATCCGCCCACTCACACAACCTGTCCCAGTCACCCTGCAACCTCATAGCACCTTCCTCGCAGTTCACACGGCCACCCAGCTTTGTGTCATCTGCAAATTTGCTAATGTTACTTTTAATCCCTTCATCCAAGTCATTAATATATATTGTAAATAGCTGCGGTCCCAGCACCGACCCTTGCGGTACCCCACTAGTCACTGCCTGCCTTTCTGAAAGGGACCCATTTATCCCCACTCTTTGCTTCCTGTCTGCCAACCAATTTTCTATCCATGTCAGTACCCTACCCCCAATACCATGTGCTCTAATTTTGCCCACTAATCTCCTATGTGGGACCTTGACGAAGGCTTTCTGTAAGTCAAGGTACACCACATCCACCGGCTCTCCCCTGTCCATTTTCCTAGTTACATCCTCAAAACATTCCAGAAGATTAGTCAAGCATGATTTCCCCTTCATAAATCCATGCAGACTCGGAACGATCCTGTTACTGCTATCCAAATGCTCCGCAATTTCGTCTTTTATAATTGACTCCAGCATCTTCCGATGTCAGACTAACTGGTCTATAATTATAAATTGTCGCTGGTGTGTGTAGGGTAGTAGTGTGTGGGGATCGCTGGTCGGTGCGGACTCAGTGGGCCGAAGGGCCTCTTTGCATGCTGTATCTCTAAACTAAACTAAACAAAAACAAATTGAAAATGTTTTGAAGCATGGTAATTATTTTTCAGATTGTGTGTATGTTCCAATGAATCACATAGTTGTCATATTTTCTAATTTTCATCTCTTCACAGAATGCACTTAAAACAAATGACTGTGAAATAAGTGATGCCAGTGCAGGAAAAAGCCCCCCTGCACTGGCCAAACTGCCAGTGCCGACAGGTACAACACCAGTGGAAAAACCAGAGAGAAAAAAATCTTCACGGGCCAAAGAAGGAGGGAAGAAAAAGGGAAAGAAAGAGAGAGACGGTAGTGGGGCAGTTCCGAACCTGGACATCCTTGAGGCACACACAAAGGAGGCTTTGATTAAAACTGAAGTGCCAAAGAAAGGGGGAAAGGTGGGTTTTTTTAAACTCGATTATGTTTTTTATGCATCTTTCTTTCATTTAATGTGATATTACAAATAAAACAAACTAGGTAATCCAAATTTCCTTAGCTATTTTGTCAATAGAAATAAAGGCTGCATATTTATGTAGCACAGATCAAAGTTAGAGAAATATTTTGTGTAAGAAGTAACTGCAGATGCTGGTTTAAACTGAAGATAGACACCATGTCCCTCCAAAACTACACTTTCAATGTACCTGTCTATAATTTTTATAAACATTGTGTGACAGTGCCTGCTTCAATTACCTCCTCCAACTGCTCATTCCATATACCGACCACCCTTCATGTAAAAAGGTTGCTC